>NC_059427.1:155513765-155735739 GCF_021028975.2 Sphaerodactylus townsendi | reverse complement strand
AAATAAAAATGAAATATTAAAGGGACACTGCCAACTTAAAAAATCATTCTCCTGTCTGAAATTGTTTTACCTGCTTTTGTAACAAGAAATACTTTGGGTGGTTTTAACAGAAAAACACCACCAGAAAACAAAGGGGGGTCTTCTCAGTTTGTTTGTTTCAAGGCTTTAATAGCCAGAGTGTATTGCTGTTAATTTTTTTAAAAAATGTTTTTATTAAACATATATCAATTAACATAATAGATAGACAAACACACAAACAAACAAACAATAACACAAGTAACTATTCAGTTATTTCTACCTTTAAACAGTCATTTGTGTTTCCTTGTTTAGGTATTATCAATACATCTTTTATATACATGTCAGTTTAGAAATTATATTGTTAGGTTATTTTCCTTTTTCCCTCTCACAGGTTACATCTCTTTACCTATTTCCCATTTCTCTCTCTATACATAAATATAGCATATTATTAACATTGGCTATTTAATTCTATCATTTTTCTAAACTACATCTTATAGATTCTACATAATCCTATTTCCTATTCTACATCTATATCTTTACTCTTAATATAAACTTTTGTGTATATAATTAAGTAAAAGACAACTGTAATGTCAAGTTTTATACAAAATTCAATGTACCAACAACAAATATAGATAATTGAGGTGGATGACTTCCCCCATTACCCTTAAATTTCTTAGTCAACTAAAAAATTGGCAACCTGCTCCACCAAATTCTCACCTATATATATATATTTTTCCTTTAGCTGAACCCCATCTTTAACATATGCAAGAAGAGAGATCAGTTTACTAAACATTCTTATAAGTCTTATAGGATCAATTTGACTTTTATATATTCATCCCAATTAGACCATATATACATATAATTCCTTTGCTTCTATTGGTTGTAGAAGTTCCATTTCTTTTAATCAAGTTGTGGGATATTATATCTATCGCATTTCATTTCCTGTACTTTGTGTCTCTATTCCTCTAAAGTTGGTGCATTTCTGGAGTTTTCCATCCACAGCTATTATTAAAACTCTTGCTGCAGCTGTTGGATAAAAAAAAAGTCTTAATATCTTAGGTGAAAACTAATATCTTAGGTGTGTCTCCTAGTAATTGGGCTTGCACAGGTAATGCTTTCCATGCTCTGGCTTTGTATTTTTTTTTTGGACTCCATAATTTTTTGTATGTTTTTGTGTAGTTTTTTTTCCAGAATTTCTTAATTTTTTTACAAGACCACCACATATGGGTATATGACCCTATCTCTTCACCATGCATCAAATAGATTTGGTGTAAAATTAATGTAATATCTAGCCAATTTTTTGTGGTGCATTTGGTACCATCTATAAAATGTTTTTATGTTGTTTTCTCTAAACTGCTGGTTGCAGGTATGTATTTATAGATGTTTATCCACATTTGGACCAGTTTTCCAATAATATGGGGCGCTTGGATTGATTCTGCCCATTTGATCATGGGGATTTTGACCTGTTCCTTGTTCAGTTTCTACCTGTATTAAGTGCTTATACAATCTTACTAATTTGTTTTAATCCAGGTTTCCTGTATTATTTCATCAATCTGTCTTTGAAATCATATCAAATCCCTACTTTTCATTATCTTTTAAGTAATAACTTACTAGTTGGTTATACAGAAACCAATGACACTCCTCTTATCATTTAATTTTATCTCTTCTCTCCTTTTGAGTTTGTAATTTCGGCCTGATCCTTACAGAGTATATCACTGTAGGTATATTAAACTCTGATTCTGTATAGTACACATTTTGATGAAGAGTTTCATATCTTGACAACCAGCCAGGAATTTATTTATAGTCTTCTCTTTTTTTTGGTGTCTCTTTGCCAAGTTTCCTTTTCAATAATGCCTTTCTTATATTATGGTTTTTCCCTACTGTTGTTCTCTTTGGTCTTTTTTGTGGGTCTTAGCCAAAGTTATTGGTGCCATCCCTGTGGGAGACCGTGACTCCTTCAGATTGCCAGTAGTCTATGGTTCTCGATCTTTATCCAGTCAGCTAGCCATAGTATTATGCTTTGAAGCGCCTTGATAACCTTTAAGATCTGGCATATCTAGGCCTCTTTCTCTCCCTTGGTGTCTATTAGGCACCCTATAACTAATTCTTGCTTGTTTTATCGCTCCAGACAAACTTCCTTAGTTCCCCATTCCATATGTTGAATGGCTTTTGTGTCTCTATTACAGGGAGATTCTGGAAAAGGTACAATGAATTTAGGTAATATATTCATTTTTATCAGAGCTATCCTGCCTGTTAAGGGACAAGTTAAGGTGTTTCCACTTCTTTCCATATCTGCTTCTATCAGAATGTGTATTGCTGTTAATTCTTTGGTTGCCTCCTCAATGCTCTCTCTCAAGCATCGGATTGAATTTTTTTTTGTTGTTCTTTATTTTTCTAAGACCCTCTCTAGAGAAAGGAAGATAAAGTTGAAATTGGTATTGGTGGTTGTAAAAGCACAGAACTAGCAGAAGAATGCAGGGACATCTGGGAAGCCTTAACAAGACCTTTTAAAATCGCCCGCCCGCCCCCACACCCCAATTTTCCCTCACTCTTTTTTTTAATCAGCCAAACATCAAGTTGGTTTTGCATCTCAAGAGTGTAGACTATACCACCACAGAATGAGACACTTGATATGGGAAAGTCTGTAGGAATGCAGCCTCTGATTTTTGCTTCCGGAAAGGCTGACAAAGTAGGAAGGCTATAAATGATAACACATTCGCAGCATAACAAAGCTTAATGAAATTACCAGAGATTGGAACTTTGTCTAAGGGTGAACTGGGAATTCCCAAAAGTGCCCATATGATCTTTGTGTGTGTGTGTGTGAAGTGTCATCAATTCGCAGTTGACTTATGGTGACCTTGGTAAGAGACTTTCAAGGCAAGTGAGAAGCAGAAGGGAGTAATGAGCAGAATGAAGCTTTGTGCGCCACTTTATGATATGAATAGTTATCTAGCTAAAGACCAGTCTTTTTACCTCAGAAATTGTTAACTAAAGAGAGCTTTACTTAAACTAAGAGATAAATAGACTATACACATAAACAAATTATCACTTATATACATCAATACATTCACAGTTCATTGTTTGGTTACAATTTCAAGCATAATCTACATCAATATTAAACATTTCAGTCAGAGCCTTTTGGTTAACACAACACATAACATCTTTCCTCAGCAAGAGTCAGGGAGGAACTGTTTCCAACTGTCACCTTTAGAATGCTCAAAACCATCAAGTTGGTGTAGCAGTGGAGCAGCAGTGGTGTAGGAGGTTAAGAGCTCGTGTATCTAATCTGGAGGAACCGGGTTTGATTTCCCGCTCTGCCACCTGAGCTGTGGAGGCTTATCTGGGGAATTCAGATTAGCCTGTGCACTCCCACACATGCCAGCTGGGTGACCTTGGGCTAGTCACAGCTTCTCGGAGCTCTCTCAGCCCCACCTACCTCACAGGGTGTTTGTTGTGAGGGGGGAAGGGCAAGGAGATTGTAAGCCCCTTTGAGTCTCCTGCAGGAGAGAAAGGAGGGATATAAATCCAAAGTCGTTGTCGTCTTCTTCTTCTTCTTCTTCTTCTTCTTCTTCTTCTTCTTCTTCTTCTTCTTCTTCTTCTTCTTCTTCTTCTTCTTCTTCTTCTTCTTCTTCTTCTCCTCATAGAGATCTTTCAGAATTCACTGCTGCTGCTGCTGCTGCATGCAAGCAAGGCTGTAAAATCCAACACTTTCAAGGCAAGTGAGAAGCAGAGCAGGTTTGCTGTTGACTTCCACTGCGCAGCCTTTCTTGGAGGTCCTCCTTCCAAATACTGACCCTGCTTAGCTTCCAAGATCTAATAAGATCATGTTGCCTTCCCTCCTTCATATGATATTTATTAAAGTAATTTTGTGAAGATCTATAAAGCCTAAGAAAAGGAGTAGGGAATGGAATGTATGTAAGTCTTGAGGACTCTCTGAGGAGGGACCATAGTTCAGCGCAGAAGATCCCAGGTCAACTCCAGCATCCCTCATTGAAAGGATCAGGTAACAGGTGTAAGACATCTACCTTAGACCTTGGAGAACTTCTGCCAGTCAAAGTAGACCTTGATGGCCCAAGGGGATCAGGTTCAGTATAAGGCAGTTTTATGTATGTGTGTACAACTTGAATCAGGGACCCTAGAGTGCCAACTCTGATTCAGGAAATTCCTGAAGATTTGGGAGGAGTGTCTGGGGAGGTTGGAAGATTTGGGGGGAGTGTCTGGGGAGGTTGGAATTTGTGCAGGGGAGGGGAGCTCAGCAGAGATTTGAAGCCAGAGAATCTAACTGCCAATACTGTAATGTCCTCTGAAGGAACTGATTTTTGGAATCTGGAGATAAGTTGTAATTCCAAGGCAACTCCTGGCCCTACCTTGAGGCTGATAACCTTATCAAGGCCTGATGGTACAAGGCCTAGCAACCTACCATGCACAGTGTAAGCTTAGACATCAGAACCAATTCAGGCAGACAACAGAGCAGGAGGTACCATCAGCACCTGCAACTAGTAGATGGGCAGATGGCCTCTGGTCTGGTCAACAGAGCAGCTCCTTCCAATTGATGCATGCCATTGATCTCAGACATCCTGAAATGGAGATCCGCAAGATTTTATTTGGATAGACTGACCCAACTTTCTGAATAGGAGCCATTTTCATTTTCAAAATGACCCCCCCCCCCCAACACACACACACTCACACACCTTTTAAGGTACCTATGTGAACCATCCCATTTCACATTTCTGAGCTAGTGGCCAATATTATGCCACTCTGCTCAGCAAAGTTTGAAGCCTTTCTTGAGGCTAAGGATCAATTGGGAGCAATCACATTATAGAAGTACTCTTTATAAGTGCCCAAGAATAGAATGCAGTCAAAGTTGACACTACCCAATTTAGGAGTGCCCATGAGTTAAGCTTTATTTCATAGATGCAGATGTGGCAAATAAATCTAGCCATGTTTTCGACCAGTGTGACTTGTTCACTAGCATCTGACCCCATCTTCAGCTTTCCTGGAGAAAACTCTGGCTAAGTTGCATAATGCCAATTGCTAGGCTGGGCTCCATTGCTCAGTGTTAGTAGGGATGGGTACAGTTGCACAGTGACAACCTATGAAGTCTTGTGGGGAGGAGACTTATTTTCTCCTGTACTCCCCCACCTATCCACTTCCTCCTTCCCTCTTCCTGGTGACCCCCACAACCTCAGCTTTCCCTGCTTCCTTCTCCCCTTCATACTCAACAACCAACATACCTTTTTCCTGCTTCCCATTTTCAGCCATATTTAGCATTGTGCATTTATATCACACCATTGTCCACAATGGGGGCCCAAAGCAGTTTATATCAATCTCCCCTCCTCTATTTTATCCTCACAACAACCCTGTAATGTAAGTTAGACTGGGAGTGTCTGATTTGACCAAGGTCATTCATTGATCACCATGGGAGAATGGGGATTCAAACTTGGGTCTCTCATATCCTAGTTTGTAACTCTAACCCAGGGGTATCAAACTTGCAGCCCTGCAGATGTTCATGAACTACAATTCCCATCAGTCCCTCCCAACATGAGCACTGGCAAGGGCTGATGGAAATTGTAGTTCATGAACATCTGGAGGGCTGCGAGTTTGACACCTGTGCTCTAACCACTACACCATATAAGCTTTCATAAGGTGGTTGCTATTCAACAATGTAGGACTTTCCCCGATAAGTCTTTCCTGACTTTAATTGTTGTGAACCGCCCTGAGCCCCTTGGGGGAGGGCGGTATATGAATTGAACAAATAAATAAATAAAATAAAAGCCAGAAAGGGGCTGTGCTCCTTTTCCCTGCCTTTTATAACAGATAACAGAAACCAAGGCTTGAAGGTTGACAATACTGTTGTGGTTGCCTAGCAATGGCCACTGAGAGAATGGTTGCCTAGCAATGGCCACTGAGGGAATTCATTTCTTAAAGCGACAGGTGCTGCTTCTATTTTGATGGGGTCGACTTCATCATTTTGTTATTCTTTTACAGGCTTTTCTGCAAACTTGGACCTTTTCTCAGGTTTATAGAAAGATCTGCCACATTAGCAGTCGATAAGGAGTACATGTGGACTGGTTAGAGGCACGAGATGAACAGTTCAGATAAGCAGCATGGTGTACTGGTTGAACTAGACCTAGAGACAGATCAAGATTTTCTTATCTCTGCTATGCTGTGATGCTCACTGTGTGACATTGACTGAAAACAAGAACACAACCACGCAATGCCTTTCATTAGGACAAATCAAAGTGACACAAAACAATGTGCAAGCTTTCAAGTCCACCAGAACACTTTCAAGTCCACTAGGTCTCTTACAGTTGCCAGTCTGGCTGGAGATCTCCAGCTATTACAATTGATCTACAGGTAACAGAGATCAGTTCCCTTGAAGAAAATGGCTGTTTTGGAGGGTGGACTCTATGGTTTTATATACCCCATTGAAGTCCCTCCTCTCCCCAAACCCCACCCTCCTCATGCTCTGCCCCCAAAACCTTCTGGTATTTCCCAACCTGGAGTTGGCAACCCTAATTGGACTGGATGTTTAAAAATAAGAAAGGGCTGTGGGAGAGGAATGACTTTGCCACCTCCAACCTTCACCAGCAGTGACAGGCCCAGATCAAAGGGGCAGGTGGGAGGCTTCACAGTTGCCAACATCTTGTTGACATCAGCTTCAGAGAGCAGGTTGAATTGGTCCCAAACTGGACCTGAAGATGGCCAAAGGGCCTCCAGTTCATTCACTGTATCAAAAGTTGCTGGGAGGTTATGGTGGAGCGCCAAGACTTTCTCTGCAAAAAAAGTTCGCAAAGGCCTCACAACTGATAGTCAGCTTCCTAATACTTTTAGATCCCATAGGTAGGAATATTAAATTCTGAATTACCTTAAATAATTGAGCTGGGTGACAGCTAGCAGTTGCAATGGAGACTGAATAGAATTGTTTCTTTGTCTCATAGGATTTCATAAACGTCCTATAAAATGTAGCTTGTAGCTTCATTGCAAGTATGCCACCAAACTTGCTCTAGGAGTCTCAGTTCTCATTTCGTCACCTGTCGCTCCTCAGGGTACCAGGGAGCTGCATTTGCCCAGGAGCAGAAAGATCATCAGGAAGCAATGCCCTCAATGGCTTTGAAGAACCAGGTATTCGAGTCCTCTACCAGCTTATCAAGGGAACCGTCAGAGAGTAGGAGAGTTGAGGTCCAGATGCCTCCCAAAACTAATGGGTTTGATGTGGGTTATAATGTTGCTGCTGTTTTAATACGATTTTAACCTATTATTTATTGTAGTGTTGGATTTGTTGTATATTACTCTGTTGCTGTTCTATTGTTCACCAGCCAGAGCCCTTTGGGGATTGGGCGGCATACCAAATCCAACAGACAGACAGACAGACAGACAGACAGAACAACCTCCAATGGTGTACTACAGAACCTATTTACTAACCTCCAATGATATTCCACAAGTTATTAACCTGACTAACTAAATCTAACATTTTGAAATCAATTAACCCAACAATACAAACCTGCTAATAAATCTCTGATCCCTTTGTGGTCAGTTGGACACCTTTAAGCAATAACACAGCATTCATATCCAGTTCTTCTGCAGGATGCCCCCCTGACCTCCATGGTAAAAGGATGGAATTTTTTAAAAGTGACAGAGCCATTGGGGCATTATTGGATGAAAGGGAAATGGCACATGTAGGGTCAACAGAATATATAATCAATGTGATCCTATATAAGCTAACTGCATTGGATTGCACTATGTTCTCAGGGTTGACTGCAATAACTCATAAGCATGCACTCAGGTTCCATTTATATCACTAGTAAGTCACTGTTTTCCTTGATCTGGCATTTATAAAATGACTACAAGTGGAATAGAGTAGTAAACTCAGCTATTACGTCGAGCCCTGCCAAGTCTGGGAGTCTGATTTACAGCTCATCAAAAATTAAAGTCTACCACAAGGAAAGCAAAGAGTAAGGATAAATTAGTATTATTGTTAATGCACAAATGCAACGAGGCAGATTATTGAGAAGACATCCTTTTACCCACAAGATTGTATCCTGGAGCATCTGCTGTTTTCTTAGCCACTTGGTGGTTGCGGTGACAAGGTGGCATATAATTGTTTTAAATAAATAAATAAGTCAGTGGTAAATAAATAAGTCAGTTAAATGAATAAATAAGTCAATAAATAAATCAGTTTATATGCTGAAAATTTGGCTTCACTCCTATAAGTACATCATATCAATAAAAATGCTGTGTTTTAATAAAATCCTACAATTTGGGATTCATCTGAAACTGAGAGGGAGGCGACCCCTGAGACTCCAGGATGTTATGGATCATATCTATCAGCCCCTGCCACCACGGCCAATTGTCCATGCTGGCAGGGGCTGATGGGAATTGTAGTCCATAACATCTGGAGTGCCAAAGGTTCACCACCACTGATCTAGGTAGTCTTTGGTAACACTAATGGCTGCTAATCAGCTTGAATCAGCACTGTCTTTGCCCATTCACAGTGCTAGGAAAACTCATTCAAGGCTGCTTGGCACGAAGAAGAGTTTGGATTTATACCCGCCTTTATCTCCTGGAAGGGGATTCAAGGCAGCTTACAAACTCCTTTCCCTTCCTCTCCCCACAACAGACACCTTGTGAGGCAGGTGGGGTTGAAAGAGTTCCAAAGAACTGTGACTAGCCCAGCAGGAACATAGGAGCAGGGAAACAAATCCAGTTCACCAGATGAGAGTCCGCCATTCGTGGGGAGAAGTAGGGAATCAAATCCAGTTCTCTAGATTTGAGTTCACTGCTCTTAACTGCTACACCATGCTAGCTCTCAAACTGAACAAACTCTGTCTGTAACCATGCCAAACACGGTAAGTTTGATAGCTGGGCAGGTTGGCAGCAAAATCTGCAACATTTCTAGGCCAAAGCCAATGGGAGATCCAGGATGTTTGGCTTGCAGGAAAAACATATGGGGAAATGTGAATTTTCTCAGAGCCTCCGGAGAGCTGATTTACATCTGGAAAAGTTGTAGGGAAAAGGGTTAGCTCCCTCTTGTCCAGTGTGGTCCTGATCCAGGTCTTGTGTGTGCAAACAAACGCACCCACTCAGAGATACCGAGAAGACAGGAGATCTCATCAACAAGCCCCCCTCCCTTGCCTAGTCTGGCCCTGAGTCACTAAGATGACATTTTTAAAACTTGCAGCTGGACAAGGAGAAATCCTGTGGAACAAATACCACCACTGGACATTGAATCCTAACCACCCACCCCAACATAAAGGTGCCAACATTCCCCTATTTCAGCATTTCACAATCCATCTCTAACAGTGCTGTCCTATGTAAAGTTGCACCTTTTCGATGCCTATTAAAGCCACTGGGCTTAGAAGCACGGCAACTCTGCTTTGGACTGCGCTGTAAACGATTAGTTATAAATATCCGGCTTCAGAATTTGTTGCTGAAAATACAGGAAGCAGCGTCTGCCTCTGCTCCGGACACCAAGGGATTACTTAAAAGTCAAGATAGTTAAAATTCCTAAGCATCAGTATCTTCTCCTGCCCATTGAAGTAAATTCAAATTTAGACCCAGGTTTATGAGCTGCTAAAATTATGGAGGATTCCTATGGCTATGATAGCAAGGGCCATAACCACCAAGCTGGGTTCCATTTTAGTAGACAGTTTAAAACACCTAATAAATAGTATACAGTTTATAGGATTTGCTTCATCCATCAATTAAACAAAGTCATTGCTGAAAAGAAGCAATAGAAAGACATTTTCCTCTTCCCCTGCTTCAGTGGCTGTTCTGAAAGGGACTGTGAGAGTTCTCTTATGTTCTCAGAGGGTCATGAAATATGCTTCAATGTGGAATTCAGATTAGCCCTGTGCACTCCAACACCTACTAACTCTCTCGCATTAGACCTTGGAGCTTGGGGCCATGTCCTTTGGAGTTCTCTCAGTCTCCCACCACCTACTTCACAGGGTGTTAGTTTGGAGGAGGAAGGGGAAGAAAGGATATTGTAAAGCTCCCCTTTGAGTCTCCCCACAGGAGAGAAAGGTGGGTATATAAATCCAACCCTTCTTCTTCTTCTTTCTTCTTCTTCTTCTTCTTTCTTCTTCTTCTTCTTCTTCTTCTTCTTCTTCTTTTTTTTTCTTCTTCTTTTTCTTCTTTCTTCTTCTTCTTCTTTTAACTGCTTCTTCTTCTAAGTTGTAGACTGCATTTGTAACTGGATGGATGGAACATTGGAAAGAAGTGCAAAATGGGGGAAGATACAGTGTGGTCAGGGAACCCAACAGAAAGAGATGTTCTCTTGGAGGTCTAGACCTAGATCAAAAGAATGGCACAGCTAGTTCCATGATCCTAAAGTAGCTTTCAACTTGCTTTTACCAAACTCTCCACATGGCCTTTTATAACAGTCTGCTAAAAGCAAGTGGGAGCAGTTTGGCTAAAATATGTTTGTGGTATAGACCTTTAACACCGCAGAAAATTCAATAAATACAATTGTTATTAGATCCACTAGGTTTATATTTCTCCTATGCTGGAAGAATTTGAGTTCTGAGCCCCCAAGGGGAAGAGTGGACCATACGAGAATAAAATAATAAAATAAAATAATTGAACGCCATATAGTTCACCTGCCAAAACAGCCACCTTCTCCAAGTATAGTCTGGATGTAAACTGTCACTCCAGGGTTCTTCCAGGTCTCCCTGAGGGCTGGTGTTTCCTAGGGAAGAATGTTGACCACTCCAGACTAAGACACTAAAAACATTTGCAAAACATTTGCAAAACGTTTTCAAACACACACACACACACACACACACACACACACACACACACACACACACACACCCACCACCAGTTTGAGTCTCACTTCACCCCAGAATTGAAACACCCTGGTCACCATCTTTGTTTTGTTTAAAGTTTTATTTCCATCGTGGATCTGATGCTTTAATGCTTCAAAGCCTCATGTTGCACTTTTTCATGGGCTGCGGGCCCTTTATAGCTCAAGATATCCACATACACAATACACCCAAATCTTTAAAACTGGATTAAAGAAATATATATGAAGCTGACAACAGAGCAAGCTCAGAAAATGACGCCAAGGAGGAAGTCTGGAAACTGCAGAGAGGCATGAGAAATGTTTAAAATACATGTGCACAGCAAGCGAAAAAGTTTTTTAAATGTTGCCACAAAAAAAGCACTAAAATCCAGGATGCACATAAAACATTTTGAAACTGACAATAAACGTTTTGAGCTAAAAAAAAACATGTATAACTCCTCAGAGGAAATGTTTTATTTCCTGCCTGAAAATGTTTCATTTGTGTGCGGAAGGGGCCATTGTTTTACCTACTCAAGTAAGTTCCATGTCATTAGTTCTGTCCAAAGCTGATAAAAGCGCCCCCCAACTTTTTGGAGCTTGTGGACATATTTGGAATTCTGACACAGCATGGTGGGCGCTGCACAAAATGGCTCTCAGCTTAACTTCAGTCCCACAGTAAAGATCATAGAATCATAGAGTTGGAAGAGACCCCAAGGGCCATCAAGTCCAACCTCCTGCAATGCAGAAACACACAATCAAAGCACTCCCGACATATGTTCATCCAGCCTCTGTTTAAAAATGTCCAAAGGTCTTTGTACAGTTGTGGCAACTGCTGGCAAAGCAATTAAAAAAAAACCACACCTCCAATAGTTAATGAGAACTTTTGCTGGGGAAAGCCCTACCTGGCCCCACCCACTTTCAAAAACACTTGACGGGCACCAGGGAAGTTATCAGTGGGCACTGTGTTGGGGATCCTGGCTCATAGTAACCACAGCAGATTAGGATAGTCCAGGAGCCTATAGGAGTTGGGACACCAAGAAGGAGGAAATGTGGTTCATTCACTTAACCACTAACGGGCAGACTGGGGAGGGAATACCACTGATGCTAAGCAGCAGCAACTAACCCCTTAGTTGCTGGGGGGAGCGGCATATTGGGCAAAAATAACTTCATGATCTCACAGCACTGTTTTATGCGCAGGCTAGGATAAATAAAGCCAGCAGTAACGTTGGCTTGGAGCCAGCAAGGGTTTGCCCAAAATGCTGGTAGGCCACTTGCTGGCAGCAACTCACACTAACATTATGGCTGTTTAAAATGAAACGGATGACTATTTGACCTGCCTTTATAACACTATTATTGCAATTCTGAGTTGTTTAAAAACAACCACAATGCATGCTCATAAAGTACACTGTGCTATAGTTTTGCAATTACCAGTAAAACTTTAATGTCTCGAAGAATAGGCTATGTAACCTTGCGGAGAAGCTCCGTGCCCCACTTAGTGATCCCTAAAATACACCCCTGCTCTAACAAAACTCTGGGATGCTGTAGCCAAAGGGATTCCCTCTCATAACGTGTATAAACGTCTGATTAGAGGCAGTTTATTCTCACTTATCCACTGCCAGTTTCTCCAAGGTAGCCTTATCTGCCTGGGAGAGGCCCCAGGAGATGGTCCCATTTGTGGCAGATAACTATCATTTTTCACTGCGCAATCCTAAACAGGCACCATAAATCACCTCCATCAGATAGAGCAGGTGGATTTACGCCCACACGTTGGAGAAAGGTGCATCTCCTGGATAATGTTAAGCATGTGGAAAATGGTTAAACTTCCTTTGTTCTTAATCGGCTGGTTTGCTTAATCTCTCCCAAGGGATGTATAAGACTCTCTCTGAGCACCCTTCCCAAACTTGGAATGTGTGCAACTACACACATGAGGCTGCTTCCCCACCTGTAATGTGTTCAGAGAGAGTTCCTTTCCACAATTTTCGATCGGCTTTAAGGGACTATTAGCAAGGAGGTTGGCATCGGAGGATTTGTTTTCATGTGTGTGTGATTCACACCAAGATCAGTGTTTGAGGTTATTGTAGATCACTGGGAAAGGGAACCATTTTGCTTAATCTTCTAGGAATATCAAAGTGGCACAGACCAAAGGAAAAAAATGCTACCTTTTCCAATGATATTCCTAGAGTTGCCAGATACCCCTGGCCACCTGCAAGGGATGGAGGAATGTGGGGTGACAAAATCCAGATTGGGAAGCCCCCGGAGACTTCAGATGAAAACTTGCAAGGATAGGGACCTCAGTTGGGTACAATGTTCCTGAGTTTAATCTCCCAAGTAGCCATTTTTTTCCAGAGGACCTGATCACTGTAATCGGGAGAAAAACTGTAACTTTGGAGGATTCTCAAGATCCCACCTGGAAGCTGGCACCCCTGGTATTCCAAGGGATCAGAGGCAGCCTTTGTGATTCCAAAGCCCTGGGTGAAAGTTCAGTTTGGGGCCCAGAATCAGTAACTCCCCTGCTGCCCCACTATAGTTGCCAGCTCCCCATTGGGATATTCCTGGAGATTAAGGGGTGGAGCTTGGGGAAGGGAGGGCAGGGCCAGATCTAGGGAGTGAGAGGGGGCAAGTGCCATGGGCGATGGGCAGAGAGGTGGCAGCAGCATGAAGTGTTGGATTTTACAGCCTTGCTTGTATGCAGCAGCAGGGAATTCTGGGAAATCTCTAGGAACATTCTAAAGGTGACAGTTGGAAACAGTTGCTCCCTAACGCTTGCTGCGGAAAGATGTTGTGCGTTCTGTTTAACCAAAAGACTCTGAATGAAATGTTTAATATTGTAGACTATGCTTGAAATTGTAACCAAACTATGAACTGTGAATGTATCTGGATATAAGTGATACTTTGTTTATGTATATAGTCTATTTACCTCTCAGTCTAAGGCCCCTTCCGCACGGAGGCGGAAGGGGTTGGGTCGGCGTAAACCATGCCGACCCCACGACGCTGGGACCGTCCACATGGACGGTCCCAGAACCGGCTGGGATGACGGGCGCCATGGAGCCTCGGGCACTGTCAGCTCTCGGCTTGTCCCTGGCTCTCCTTCAGACGTCAGCCGAGTAGCCTGGAGACACTTCCCCCCGAATTCCCTGCGTGCCTGCTTGAGCGTCGCAGGGCAGGGCCGATGTCCCCAGGCCTCGGCGTGACGCCTGAGGGCCGGGGACCAGGTAAATGAAAGGTTGGGAGGGGAGGGGAGGGCGCCTTGGAGCCGCTGGCCGTTTGCACTCTGCGGCAAGCTGGCTCCATGCGTGTACTCTCTCCAACAACCTCGCTCCCCAAGTGAGGTTGGGAAATGCCGGCTTTGCGCCGATCGGGCGACGCGGGGGCGGCGTGGCTGCGCAGCAGCTGCGCCCCCTGTGCGAATGGCTCCCTGGGGATGGCATTTTTGCCATCCCCAGGGCACCATAAAACGCCCGTGCGGAAAGGGCCTAAGTAAAACTCTCTTATGTTTAATGGTTTCTGAGGCAAAAAGGCTGGTCTCTAGCTAGATAACTATTCATATCATAAAGTGGCGCACAAAGCTACATTCTGCTCGCTACTCTGCTTAAAGGACCATATAGAAATATACCTGTTGCCCTTCAGGAAGTGGGTGAGACTTAATTATTCCGAAGAGATAGCTTGGTCTGCAGTCATGTGCCCCCTTCCCTCGACTAGCAGCAGCCTAATCAGGGCAATGAGGGTGTGGGTGCTGCAGAACAGAACCCTCTGTGCTGGGCAATTGAGCATCCCCATTTCCTAGCAGCAGCCCAGTCAAGGGAACAGCCTAATTGGGGTAAAGGGGCTTGTAGGCTGGAGCCATTTCTTCCATGCAACTGAGCCTCCCCCACCTGTTAGAAGCAGTCTAATCAGGGGAATGGGGCTCATGTACTGCAGAACCAGCTATCTCTGCTGGGCAATTGAGCCTCCCCTGATTTTCTGCACCCCCAGGCGTGTGCCCGGTGCATGGCGCACTCCCGGTCCCCTTGTAGCTTCGCCAGTGGTATCAGTTGCCTCTGTTGTCAGACAAGGGACTCTCCCAAGATTTTACAGACAAGCCCAGTCCGTGGCAGCCATTTTGTGGTAGAATTTTTCTCAGAATACCAGAAGTACCTACAGACTCAACAAGTTTGGGAACCCCTGTTATATGCATTCTTTTTGGAAGATGACCTTTTTCTTTAAGTTCTTGGAGCTAATCATATTTCTTCAATAAGCATTCATTTTATTTTTTATCTTTTAAATATCGATTAAAATTTTTAGACCGCTCTCTCCCAAAGGACTCAGGGTGGTGAACAACAAAAAGAACAATAATTTAAGCATAAAAATAATACTAAAAACCTACCATAATTAAAACAGCAAAATCAGAATATTACTATAAAATGGGAACTATATAGTAGCGAATGGCGACAAAACCCACCCCCCTATTGTGCCCACAGGAGGCCTAGATGTCATGGGGTTGTAGAGTATGGATATGCATTGATGGCTGGTAGCTACCTGTTACTTAGGTACACCTTGGGTTGCATCTAACCGGCTTTCCTGCGAGCAAAAGGAGATGGAGACAGAGGCGGAGCTACCAGGTGATGGGGGGTGCACATTGCACCAGGCACACAATGGTGGGGTGGAAAATCACACACACACAGCACACACACACCGCACCCCACACTTACCTTAGCTCAGCATGAAGTGCAGGTTGGAAAAGTGGTCTGTTCACTTGAGGCTTAAAATGGCCTGCAAGCCCCAAGGTGTCCTGGGAAGTGTATTTACCACTAGGCCATTTTCAACCTCAAATGAACAGGCCACTTTTTCCAGTCTGCACTTTCAGTCTGAACTAAGGTAAGTGTATGTGTGTGATGGTGCGGGGGTGGTGGTGGTGGTGGAAAACGCAGCGTGCGCATCAGGTGCAGTATGGTCCAGCTATGCCTCTGGATGAAGATTAGCCAAATTCAACTCCTAACCAGTTTTTCTCCTAAATCCTTAGCCCCTATGAGCTCTAGCTGCTTATGCATGTAAGCAAGCACACTTGTGATAGTAGAAGTGAAAATGATGGTATGATCCAAAGAAAGCAAAACCTGAGGCACGGGCATTGTAACATGCTGAGAAATCAGCAAAGACTCATTGGGAGTAAGTAATCTATCAGCTCTTTTTCAGAAATAGTCCTCCATAATTTGGAACACTAGAATGCCCCCAGAAATTGAATGAGAAGAGTTCTGGAAGTGCTAAGAAACTGACCCTATAAAACATACCTCTTCAAACTTCCAGTTACTAATGGAAGTGGGGAACTTGAAACCGTATTTCTGTATTCAGTTTGTCCTTTATAGTACAAATTACTTTGCTTCCCTCACTGCTGTTAGGTTAAGTTCCATTAGACTTTAAATGATTTTTGCAAGTTTGATCCACCACAGAAAAATAATCAACAGGCAAATTAGAATACTTTGTAGGGTTTTATTAATTCACAGAAGTACATTAAGACACTGCAGAAAAAAAGAATCCAAAAGGACTCATACATATAAGCTTGGATGTTTTGCAATGTTTCATCAACATGTATATGCAAGTCAGTACTGTAAGGAGGTGGAGGGAGAGGAGGGGCCAATTAGCCAAATAAATGAAAAGTTGAAGCAAATTTCATATTCTCAAATTCCAGAATTAGGTTTTAGAAATTTTCCCATTTAGAAAATGCTACAGACTAGAGAGATTTGTCATTGTATTGTACTTATTTTCATGCGATTCTGTTTTCATTCCAAATACTGCTTTTGTCAGAGGCATAATAAGGAATAAGAGCAACTGGATCATTTATTATTGTTCTTAAATCAGACTCTTGAAAGAAGCCAGCATTCCTGTAAACAAGTACAGTGACCAAGTAAGTTCTGAATAGCAGTAGCACCAGAGTCAAAACATAGTGGGCTCACAAAGCAAAACTCCCCCGCTGAGAATATTTGTTTTCATTGCGAATCCCTTCACTTTTCTCTGAAATTACAACTTCGTTTGCAAGTAAAAATGATGACTATTTTGAGAGGGCTTTGTTCCTCTGCTGTCAGCATTCACGTTTTAATGTTTTAAAACATGGTTTTTTTAATTCACCCAAACAGGCGCTCAAAGCTGGTAGTCGCTGTTGGAACATCCTATTTTGATTCCTCACCTTCTCCGATAATCTCTTCTGATGGCAGAAACTGACTTGAGCTTTGTAAATGGGAATGTAATTTACAGAACTGTAAAATTCTGCGTCTTGCAATTCAATCACTGTCAAGGCCAGGGAAATTATGCCTAATATGCCCAAAGGCATTCTAACTCCACTGTTTGGAGAGCAGCAGGAGAAAGAGAAATATTCATCCTGAACTGCAAACTAGCCGACCCATAGAAAAAAAATTGCCAAGCCAACAAATAATTTTAAGAATAGTGTATGGTCAATTGTGCAGAGGTCTCTGCTTTGCATGGTGCAGCGTGGTGTAGTGGTTAAGAGCAGGTGGACTCTAATCTGGAGGACTGGGTTTGATTCCCCACTCCTCCACATAAGTGGTAGAGTCTTATCTGTTTGTTTCCCCACTCCTACATTCCTGCTGGGTGACCTTGGGCTAGTCACAATTCTTCAGGACTCTCTGCCCCACCTGCCTCACAAGGTGTCTGTTGTAGGGAGAGGAAGGGAAAGGGGCTTGTAAGCCATGTTGAGTCTCTTTCCAGGACAGAAAGGTAGGATATAAGTCCAAACTACTACTACTACTACTACTACTACTACTACTACTACTACTACTACTACTACTACTACTACTACTACTACTTCCTCCTCCTCCCTCCCTCCCTCCTCCTCCTCCTTCTTCTTCTTCTTGCTGTCTGCTTGAACAGATGAGAGATTAAGCAGTTTGGATTAAACAGAATGTGTTGCCAGCATCACAGCCCATAGGGAAACAGGACAACTGGGGATCGGGAGAGAGTGCCAAAAGGTGGATCAAGCTGCTAATGGCAATCTGTGCCCCACCAACACTGCTCCCTTTCCCTCCTGCCAGAGGATGGAAACAGTGGGTAAAGATTTTTTTTCAGATTTATTATTACTTCAATATTTTGTTATTTTTATAGCACTATATTGATATAACCAGAGAATCATTGCAAAACTGCTGTCATTTATTGCATTTGAAAACTTGATGTTTGGCTCCAAAATGGCAGGTTGGCCATTTTTTTTGCCCTGTCACTTCCACCAGCCATTGCAGTTATCAACAGGCTGCGTGAAGGGAGGGGGATGTCTGTAGGCTGAATTATGCATGGTGGGCTACAGTGGAAATGTGACAGAGGCTTTCCCCTCCCTCCAAAATAGTGCCAATATTATTGTAAGATTTCTCCTGTGGCAGGATAAGCACTTGTATTGGAGAAGGAGGAGGAGGAGGAGGAGGAGGAGGAGGAGGAGGAGGAGGAGTTGGATTTATATCCCCCTTTCTCTCCTGTAGGAGACTCAAAGGGGCTTACAATCTCCTTGCCCTTCCCCCCTCACAACAAACACCCTGTGAGGTGGGTGGGGCTGAGAGAGCTCTGAAGAACTGTGACTAACCCAAGGTCACCCAGCTGGCATGTGTGGCAGTGTACAGGCTAATCTGAATTCCCCAGATAAGCCTCTACAGCTCAAGCGGCAGAGTGGGGAATCAAACCCAGTTCCTCCAGATTAGAATGCACCTGCTCTTAACCACTATGCCACTGCTGGAGTCCAACTATGCCCACCCCATGGGTGAAAAGACCATGCTCCCCTGAAATCTCAACAGCGAAATTGTGATATGAATTGCAATATACCCAGCTGCATAAGATATTTGAATTATTATAGTTATTGAACGACTAAGATGAGATTATTCTTTTTTTCCTGGAAAGGAGGGAAGGAGGGCATATCTGATCCCGTATGATGGGAACACACATGTGTCTAGGCTAGGCTGTCAATCCAAAGAACATGATGCTGTTCAGCCCCGCAACAAGAAACACACCGAATCCCAGGACAAACGGTAATTGCTGCACTGTGGCAGAATGCACAAGTAGCACAGAGAAACAAGCAATGGACAATAACAGCAAACATGCCCTGCATCAAAGGCTTCGCCATAAATGTTCCTTTTGGTTGTGGTATGCTCCCAGTGCATAATGGGCCTATGGCATCTAAGACAACAATGAGTTTTGTAGTAGAAATTGGGGAAAATAGAAAAGCCAATTATTATTTTTTTTGCAAAGCATGACCTTCATATCAACATATGAAGCTGTCTTACACATAGTCAGAGCAACAGTTCATCAAGATCAGTATTGCCTGCACAGTGTGGTGTAGCAGTTAAAAGCAGGTGCACTCTAATCTGGAGAACCGGGTTTGATTCCCCGCTCTGCCGCTTGAGCTGTGGAAGCTTATCTGGTGAACTAGATTAGCTTGTGCACTCCAACACATGCCAGGTGGGTGACCTTGGGCTAGTCACAGTTCTTCGGAGCTCTCTCAGCCCCACCTACCTCCATGCACGTAGGTAAGGGGGGGTTCTCGGGTTTGAACCCCCCCATTCATGTCCGAAGCTCCGCCCACCCGTTTGTGGGTTTTTAAAACATTTTAGTGCTTTTTCGGTTTTTGGCCTGCAGGGGGTGCATTGTTTGGGCTAGCTAGCGTGCAATTCAAACTTTCAGTGGGGATTATTTGGGGGACTCCTCCTGATGATACTGCCGGGAGTTTCAGAGTGAGGTTTGGTTCTAGGGTCCCAAAGTTATGGACTCCCAAAGGGGGTGCTCCCCTATCCTCCATTGTTCTTCCCAATGGGGAGCTTGAATACAAGATGGGGGCTATACCTTTGAGGGTCCAGTAACTTTTGACCCCCTAGTCGAACTAAACTTCACCAAACCTGGGATGTATTACACAGGAGAGAGTCTCTTATTGATACCACTCCAGGTTTTATGCAAGTTTGGTCCAGGGGTCCAAAGCTATGGACTCCCAAAGTTGGGAGTTCCCCATCCTCCACCATTGTTATTTTTCAATGGGGAGCTAATAGGAAGATAGAAGGCTAGCATCTTTGAAGGGGTCCATGAACTTTGGACATCCTGAAGACCAAACTTCACCAAACCTGGGATGTACTATTTTACCCAGTGAGGAGTCTCTTATTGATACCTCCCAGGTTTGGTGGAAGTTTGGTCCAGGGAGTCCAACTGGCTATGGGACTCCCCAAAGGGAGTGGCCCCATCCCCCATTGTTGTTTCCAATGGGAGCTAATAGGAGATGGGGGCTACACTTTTGAGGGAGTCCATAACTCTTGGACCCCTAGAACCAAACTTCACTTGACAACCTGGGTGGGTAATCATTAGAGAGAACTCCTAAAGATACCCTGAAAGTTTGGTGCTTCTAGCTTAACAATTGCACCTCCTGACAGCAGGCACCTCCTCCCCAATTTCCCCAGATTCTCCTTTAGAGTTCCACCCTTCACTGCATGGATTTAAAGGGAGAATCTGAGGTCCTCAGTTTAAGAAGAAGAAGAAGGAGTTTGGATTTATATCCCCCCTTTCTCTCCTGTGGCAGCAAGGAGACTCAAAGGGGCTTTGAAGCAATCTCCACTTGCCCTTGCTCCCTCACAGCAAACACCCTGTGAGAAAGTGGGTGGGAGCTGAGAGAGCTCCAAAAAGCTGTGAGCTTCAACCCCAAAGGTCACCCAGCTGGCATGTGTGGGGAGTGCACAGGCTGAAATCCTATGGAATTCCCCAGATAAGCCTCCACAGCTCAAGTGGCAGAGCAGGGAATCAAACCCGGTTCCTCCAGATTAGAATGCACCTGCTCCTAACCACTACACCATTCATTGAAAGGTGATGCTTGTTTCAGGGTGGGGGGATAATCCACCCCAAAACAGGCATGCACTTCTGAATGGTTGTTTTAACCCTTAAAGGGGACCCCTAGATCCTCCCTTTAAGGTCTTGGATTTAAAAGGAGAATTTAGGGCTCTCTAGTTTTAAACAATTCATTGTGAAAAGTGATGCTGTTTGGGGGGGTGGATTCCAGCACTCACCAGCGTGACTGCAAGGGGGGGGGGGCGCAAAACTCAGATTTTGCACCAGGCTCCATTTTCCCTCTATGCCTCTGCCCAGAGGGGAGGGGCAGGGCAGGGCAGGGCAGGGAAGTCTGACATCCCCAACCTCAGAGAGCTGCTTTTATAAACACTAGGCCAGGGGCGGGGCTTGGGGGGCATGGCCATGCCCTAGGGGCGGGTGGGGGTGTGGCCACCCCCGAACCCCCCCCATAAAAAATCTATACCTACGTCCCTGCCTACCTCACAGGGTGTTTGTTGTGAGGAGGGAAGGGAAAGGAGTTTGTAAGTCCCCTTGAGTCTCCTTACAGGAGAGAAAGAGGGGATATAAATCCAACACTTCTTCTTCTTCCTCTTCCTCTTCACAGACCAGCAGCAGTTCTCCAGGGTTTCAGGCAGAGGTCTTTCACATCACCTGCTGCCCGGTTCTTTGAACTGGAGATGCTGGGAACTGGACCTGGGACATTTGACACACGAAGGAGATTCTCTTCCACTGAGTTACAGCCCCTTCCAGTGCACTCAGACTACGATTTTCCGAGCAACAATGCAAGAGTATGCACCCCGAGAAAAAGTGAGCCAATTTAGAACTCTCAATATACAGCAACCCTTCCTTTCCCCCCAGAGCAGTCACAGGTGCTGCTCAAAATTGGTGGCCCCGTTTCCATTCAAGCCGCAGGGAGTTCGCCCATCACTGGTTCTAAATTGGGTTTGCCAGCATTGACAAGCAGCCCCGAAGTGCTGAGGTAATAAAAGCCATCAGGAAAATCTTATAGATTTTTCATTGCTTCTTATTCCCAGAAGGTAATTTCAACAGAAGATTGAAAATAACTCAATAAGGTAAAAGATCTGGGTAATTACTTGTGGTATGTGTGGGGCAGGGGAGGGGGGTTGTTCATAAAAAAATCTGTGTTTTCAGCAACGATATTCAACTTAGGTAGAAAGAAGCACAGGGTGGCAAGAAGTTCTTTCTGTGCTGTACAACCACCTGGATGAGCATCCGTCTTAATCTCATGCTTCTGCACAAAAGAGACATTCCTCAAAAGAAAATCTGGATACAGATGAATAGGTAAATAACAGTGATGCAGAAAATAACTTGTTTGCTTCCTTTTGCTTCTTTGTCACAATCTGCGTGCAAGGCAAAGAAATACTTGTTAGTAAGAAAAGGGAGCAAAGCATATGCCTTTGTAAGAAAAAAAAAGTGAACAAATATGGATCAAAAGATCCTGATGTTTGAACAGTAGTGTGCAGATAGCCTGTGTGCTGTTTGAGTGACCCTAGCTAAGAGTGTGCTGGGCGGCATCAGGTATAACCTGTCTTAGGGTGCATTGCACTACACTGAAATGCATAAGAACATAAGAACAAGCCAGCTGGATCAGACCAGAGTCCATCTAGTCCAGCTCTTCTACTCACAGTGGCCCACCAGGTGCCTTTGGGAGCTCACATGCAGGATGTGAAAGCAATGGCCTTCTGCGGCTGTTGCTCCTGAGCACCTGGTCTGCTAAGGCATTTGCAATCTCAGATCAAGGAGAATCTAGATTGGTAGCCGTAGATCGACTTCTCCTCCATAAATCTGTCCAAGCCCTTTTTAAAGCTATCCAAGTTAGTGGCCATCACCACCTCCTGTGGCAGCATATTCCAAACACCAATCACACGTTGCGTGAAAAAATGTTTCCTTTTATTAGTCCTTATTCTTCCCTCCAGCATTTTCAATGAATCCCCCCTGGTTCTAGTATTGTGAGAAAGAGAGAGAAATTTCTCTCTGTCAACATTTTCTACCCCATGCATAATTTTACAGACTTCAATCATATCCCCCCTCAGACGTCTCCTCTCCAATCTAAAGAGTCCTAAACTAAAGAGTCCTAAAAGTCCTAAATGCAGCCTATGCTTCTGTGGCAACTTAACTATTGCCCTCCATTTGCTTACAAAGGGCCTCAGTTTCCAGATGAAGGGAATTCCCTGACACCCATTTTCTCCTTTTCAGTGACTTTCTATTTCAGTTCCCAACATTGCCTAGGAAAATAAAGCATAAGCATAAGCATTTTATTGTCATTGTGCACGCACAACGAAATTTACAGCAGCATTCCTCGATGCACACAATTTCAGACTCATACATCATACTCATACAATTTCATACAATACATCATACTCATACAATTTCTTACTCATACCCCATCCTCACGTTCCCCTTCCTCCACCCATCCCTACACAGCCCCAAACACATCAACACGAAGCCGCGGAGTTTAGCATAGCCACAGCTCTAGAGTAGAAGCTGTCTCTAAGCCTCTTTGTCCTAGATTTGATAGTCCTGTATCGCCTACCAGATGGTAGCAGTTCAAAAAGAGAGTGTGCTGGATGAGACGGGTCCCTCTAGAATATTTTGGGCTTTTTTTAGGCTTCGGGAATTATAGAGTTCCTTCCAAGGAGGAGAGAGGGCAGCCAATAATCCCTTTGTGCAGTAGTGATCACCCTTTGGAGGCGCCAACTTCCTATCTGCCACTGTGCAACTGGAGAACCATACACACAGATTCAGTAGGTTAAGACACTCTCCTATAGCACAGCGGTAAAAGGACACCAGGGAGTTTTTCCATCCAGTTGTTGCTTCCTTAAAAGTCTCAGGTAATTACACAGTCTTTTGCTGGGCCTTCTTAACCACCGCGGACAGTCTGTATGCCCCAGGTCAGGTCCTCTTTAATCCTGCGCTTGTAGAAATTTAAAACTAGCCACCCGCTCTACTTGATCTCCATTTTATAGTCAAGGGCTGGGAATTTTCCTGAACTATTCGCTTCTATAGTCCACTATAGAAAAGCTCCTTTGTCTTGTTGAGTATTAAGAACCAGGTTATTTTCCCTGCACCATGAGGAGCAGTCAGTCCACCCTCACCTCCGGTAGACAGACTCATCCCCTCCAGAGATGAGCCCCCACCACCGTTGTGTCATCCCGTAGGTGATAGTAATGGTGTTACTATGATGAACAGGAGTATACTGGGGAGTATACTCCCATATACTGGGAGATATGGGGAGCAGTGACTTGGGAACAGTGAGAATTAGGGGAGGTTTTAATATCACGTTCAGAAACCTAGAAAATTCCTAGAGCATCCCACTGTGTTGGCCATTTTTTCTCCTGCTCCTCCAGTTTCTCGAGGGCAAGCAACTGAAAATGGGGGCTGGCATGTCAGGAGTAATCGATGACAGGTGAGGATGATCCCAATGTCAGTGCCCCCCCCCTCTTCCCATTTTTATGGAATTAGGGGTCCGTTACCATCTGTTGGACCCACCCTTTCTTTGCCTACTCCTCATCGGGAGGGTTTAAAAGAAGGATTTTCGCGAACATTGTTATGTTATGTATTAATTGCTGCATTTTAATTTATATTATCTAGAGACTAACATATATTTGATTTTTTATGTTTATCTGTATTTGAATGTTATGTTGTTCCTTACCGCCCAAGAGCCCTTGAGGGGATTGGAAATTATATAAGATGAATGAGATAAATAAATAAATAAAAAATACCCTAAAAAAATTTTGGTGCTGCTAGCTTTAAAGGTGCACCCCCTGCAGACCAAAGCGCAAAAAAACACCAAAAATACAAAAAAATTAGACAGACCCGAATTTTACCGAATTTCTAGGTTATTGACCAAGCCTAGTACTCTCTTCGGCTGCATGAGGAAGTATCATGCAATGGGGAATAGATATCAATACCCTCCATTTTGGGAATGAAAACCAACTCGTAGGGAGTGAGAGAAGGAGAGGTCTTCTGCTACCCTGTTTCCCCGAATATAAGACATCCCCGGAAAATAAGACGTAGTAGAGGTTTTGCTGAAGTACGAAATATAAGGCATCCCCCAAAAGTAAGAGCGATGTTCAGCAAAAGTTTTTTTGTTTGGAAGCATGCCTGACAGACAGAGACTCTAGAAATATAAGACATCCCTGAAAATAAGACATAGCACATCTTGCAGGGAGCAAAAATTAATATAAGACACTGTCTTATATTCGGAGAAACACGGTAGTAGGTAGCCAGTCTAGAAGTTGAAGGCAGGCAGCGGGGGGGGGGGGGGGGGCAGCCAATGGATGGAGAGAAGACAGACTACTTTTTATAGAGGTGGTGGCACAGACTGAGGCTGGAGGAAGGGACAGGAGGGGCAGGATCACCTGCCAGTATCAAAAGAAGTTGACCTACTAAATTAAGATTTTGCCTGACTTTCCTAATACAAAAATATCCTTTGGCTATGTCTTGTACCCATATGTTGTTCCTCTTCTGAGATTTCCATTTGCTGTTTGGGCATGTATGTCTTGGAGGACAGAGCAGGAGAGAGAAGCTTTTGATATCTTTCCCTAGTCAACATGACACCAGCTCATTTGACCTGCCTCCATCTGAGGACTGATATACTTTCACACTATGAACTTCTGAAACAACAGGAGTGTGTGGGTGTACATGTTCGCTGGGGGAACCGTATTACATAATAAGTTGCAAGGGAGGGTGTTTAGGAAGAAGGCGCCACTGAGCACTTTTCAGACAAAGACATGACTAGAGATGAATGTCAGTGAAGCAATCAGCTCTTAGTAAATCACTGGTGCCTCTTACTCAAGAGCTGATGAACAGGGCAGCAGGTACAGCCTGCAAGAAGACAGTGTCTCGGAATATGCCTCATTAATATTGACCAGAACAAAATCTGAGAGCCAGCATGGTCAGGTGGTTAAGAGCATGGACTCTAATCTGGAGAACCAGGTTTGATTCCCACTCCTCCACATGAGTGGTGGACTCTTACCTGGTGAACTGGATTTGTTTCCCTGCTCTTACATATGAAGCCTGCTGGGTGACCTTGGGCTAGTCACAGTTCTTCCAGTCCATGCAAAATCCAAAACAAAACAAGGATGGTAATCATGTAATACCAGTGTGGCATAGTGGTTAACAGCAGTGGATCCCAAGAGCAGTTTTTCAGCTGCTTTGAGGCTCTTTATGGTCGAGGAAAGCAGGAAATAAATATATCCTCCTCCTCTTCTTCCCCAGGCATGAGAACAGAGAGTGTCAAACAGATCCCAGGCTGCGTGGCAGCAACTGGGCAGGCCTCTTCTTTCTACCTGGGCTTTTAGCATTTCATCCAAACCAGTTCCTCCCTTGACTGTCACTTGCCTTTCCTTATCTCTGGTACCATCATGGCTTCCATATTCCTTTTTATCTTCAGGTTCCCTTTGAACGCTAAGGAAGCCTCTTGAACGGGTAACTCAAAGATGCTTGCTTAAGCTCTTTCTTGGCTTTGATATCTGCTATGGAAGTCTCTCCACCCAACTCTGTAGATCACCCTCATTAAATCAACCACCTTCTTAATGAATCTAGTAACGAATTATGTTGTCGATCAGCAGAGTTGGGTGCATCCTCAGCGACTAATCTGGCCGCTTCTCCACACACGTTGCTTCCTCCTGTGGAAACGGTGTGTGGGTGGATCAAATGGCCCGGTCTGATTTTTAATGAAGAATTCATTACTATAATCATTAAGGAAAGTGTTGATCAAATGACAGTGTTTTTCTAATATGGTGAATGATTTTTCTGTGTTGTGATTCAGGCCTAGTTTTTGCTGGAGTGGTACATTTTATTCTGTGCTTTACCCAGTTGAATATCCTGCCTTAGAAAAGTAAAAATCCCTGCACCTAGATCGTTTTGTATGTCAGAGAACAGACTATACCAAAATCCTTCTCTTTGTCATGCTAGTACTCGGTGTGTTTGGATTCTTAAAACACGAAGCAGATTTTGGTCATGTGAACCCCCACTTTGAAAATTTGCAGTGCTGCAGCCCATACACAATTTCTTCAACAGGCTGCCAGCTAAAGGTTGGGAAACACCTGAAGGTTTGGGGGATAGATCCTGAGGAGGGCTGGGTTTGATGAAGAGAGGGGATTCAATGGGATGGAATACTTTAGAATCTACCCCCCAAAGTGGCCATTTTCTCCAGGCGAAGTGATCTCTGTAGCCTGGAAATTAGTTGTAATAGTTGAAGATCTCCAGTCACCACCTGGAGGTTGGCAACCCTATTCATCATTAAGAACTAGGCCTCAAGGTCAAACCAGAGCTGTAGGCCAAAGATCCTTCTTCAGATCTTCCCAGGGATTTTCAAAAGTAGCCTCCAGGTGTGGGTGTGGGTGTGTGATTCAGACATGATGTTGGGAGAGAGTAATAATCATTTCCCTTAATAGTTTTGCCGCATAAAAAAAGACCTTCCTTCCCTCAGCTATTATTAGCTCTGGAAAGGAAGTGATAGGCCAAGCAAAGATCCTGGTCTGTTTTTCTCCTCCAGGGCTGAACAACGCAGGGGGTCAGTTTCAGTTGATGGAAGGGGGAGTTAAAGCCTCTCTTCCATCACATCGCAGCCCCGATCACAGCTGCAATTTACTAGGAGAAAACCCTGGGGAATTTGATTGCAGATATGGGGCCTTTCCCCACTCTCCCCTATCCCCCCTGTGCTGCGCGCTGCTCTCAGCGCGCAGCATCACTGGAGCGTGCCCCGGCGTCCCCACGACCCTGCGCTCTGCGCGGGGTCATCAAAAGGCGCCCTTTGCAAGAGCACCAGGGATGCCGCGCACTTAGGGGGCGCAACAGCGGCAGCGTCAGGGCAGCTGCGCTGTCGCCGCCCCTCTCGTGGGGAGTGCCAGGGGACCCCATGCTACTCTCCTCAAATAGCGTAGGGCTTAAGGTAAGTGGGGAAAGGCCCCATGGCTGCCATTTGCCTGCTTCTAATAGGACACCCCATGGGCATTGCCTATCCTCACCAGCGCTCAATGGATTGGCCAGGAAAAGAGGGGAACAGTGTGGAACTATGCCATTACATAACTTCCGGCTGGAATTCATAAGTGACAATGCTGGAATGCAACATTTTACCATAGAGGTGAGGGAAATCCTAGAGTATCGCCACATCTTCCAGGTTTCTGGCTGGAACAGACCAAGACAGGGGAAAGCAAGAAGCTGCTATCCACTCTCGTCACTCTCCACCACAGCAGTGAGGAAGGAAGGAAGGAAGGAAGGAAGGGAGGGAGGGAGGGAGGGAAGAAGGGGAAGAGGGAAGGAGGGGAGGGAAGGAAGGGAGGGAGGGAGGGAGGGAGGAGGAGGAGGAGGAGGAGTTTGGATTTATATCCTCCCTTTCTCTCCTGTAAGAAGACTCAAAGGGGTTTACAATCTCTTTTCCCTTCTCCCTCACAACAAACACCCTGTGAGGTGGATGGGGCTGAGAGAGCTCCAAAGAACTGGGACTAGCCCAAGGTCACCCACCTGGCATATGTTGGAGTGCACAAGCTAATCTGGTTCACCATCACAGCTCAAGTGGCAGAGCGGAGAATCAAACCCCGTTCTCCAGATTAGAGTGCATCTGCTCTTAACCACTACACCACATTGACAAGGTGATGTAAGTCCTAAGGCCTGCATGTTGACATTGTTGAGGCAACGGCTGGGTGGAAGCCAGCTAGCACTGCCTCCTCCCCTGGCACATCGGCTACTCTCAAGTTGTTCCCCCCTTTTTTGTCACCATTCAGCTCAGATAAGGCCTATGGCAAGGAGGCTCAGATAAGGTCTTCCCCAGCAGGGGATTTGGCCAACCCTATGCCAGCTCTCCAGGGATGTTCACATGGACTACAAAGTCCCACTCATCCCCTGCCAGTATATCAATTGGGCCCATGCTGGCAGGGGCTGATGGGAATTGTGAAGATCCATGAGATGTCTTAATGTGTGCCAGAGAATGGCCACCCCTGGAAGGCAAAGAACGTAGTCAATGGCAGAACCATTTCCCCTTGTGCCTTTTTCCCAAATTGAAACAGCTGCATGGAGTCCCTTAGTATGTTTTGGTAAATCAGACAGGCCACATATCATGTGTTTGACTCCAGCGCAGCCCCTTCCTTCTAACTGCGAAGATTCCTTGTGATCCGGAGAAGAAATCAAATCAAGGCTGCCTTGTTCTGCACCAAGGCAGGTGCCACCTCAGAGAAAAGGAATCAAAGCTGTGCTTCTTCTTCGGAAAGGGATTTCAGCTTCCCTTTCAGCTTCCGTTTTCCAAGGTGGTCCTGTGCTTTTTGCATACCAATTGCGGCCTTTCCAGCGAAATGGAGGAAATGCAGATTTCTGCAGTTGCCATAGGAACCTGCATTTGCTGCTTTCTAACTTGGCTGCCTAACGACTCGTCCAAAGCAAGGAGACGGCTTTGGATCAATTATTGATTTGCAAAGTGCTCTCGGGGTCGTCTCTGCAAAGAGAACTCTGCAGGGCAGACTGTCAGCTTGTCAAGACCAAGGAAAGGAGGCATGGTGGTGTTTGAGGGGTGGGGTGGAATATGTGAGGCTTGATCCTGTCCTCCACTTGTAACTCTGTGGAAAGTCAATCAGTTTTAATCATACTTGAGAGTCAGCGTGATACAGTAGTTGAGGTGTCAGACTAGTAGAATCTGGAAAACCCAGGTTCAAATACCTACCATGCCATGGGAAGTTGCTAAGTGTCCTTGCACCAGTCACACACTTTTGACCCTGGAAAGTATTTGGATGGGAGCCCTCCAAGGAATACCAGGGTCATGACCCCGAGGCAGCCAATGGCAAACCATCTCTGTTTGTCTCTTGCCTTGAAAACCCTCCAGGGTTGCCATAATTCAGCTGTGACTTCCAACTGAAAAAAAAAGACTTGTTGCACAAAAGAGTTGCTTTTGTTTTGGTATTTTAAAAACGGTTTGTTTCATTACTTTTCTTGTTATGGTTACTTAATTTACACAAGGTATTATTTTGCAATGGTTTCAATGATTTTGCATCCATACTGGATAAAACCTAGTGGGGATTGTATCACCGCATCACCAGGTTTCAGATAGGGCTGTATGGTCAATTATGGTCTCTGGTTTGCATGGTGCCGCTTGGTGTAGTAGTTAAGAGCAGGTGGATTCTAATCTGGAGAACCGGGTTTGATTCCCCACTCCACCTGCGTGGCAGAGGCTTATCTGGTGAACCACATGTGTTTCCGCACTCCTACATTCCTTCTGGGTGACCTTGGGCTCGTCACAGTTCTTTGGAACTCTCTCAGCCCCACCTACCTCACAGGGTGTTTGTTGTGAGGGGGGAAGGGCAAGGAGATTGTAAGCCCCTTTGAGTCTCCTGCAGGAGAGAAAGGGGGGATATAAATCCAAACTCTTCTTCTTTTTCATCACTGAAACCTGGTGGGATGAGTCTCATGACTGGAATGTAATAATTGAGGGCAGTGGCGGAGGAGAGGTGAGGATGGTGCCCTGGGCAAAATGGCAAAGAGCACCCGGCTGAAAAAGCAGCCTGATGAGAACTACACTTACCAGGAGACCTTGCGATCCCCAGTTCCTGCAGAAGCCTCTCAGGGGGTGCTCGCAAGGTCTCCTGGGAAGTGTAGTTCCTACCAGGCTGCTTTTTCAGCCGGGTGCTCTTTGCAGGCAGCTGAATTAAGGTAAGTGAGGGAGGGACTACATTTCCCAGGAGACCTTGCAAGCCCCAACTCCTGCTGAGGCCTCCCAGGGAGGGAGGGAGGGGGCCTTTGTGGTTTCTGCTCCTGCCGCACCAGCAGGCTGCTCCAGGCTACCGGGCCTGACAGAGCAGGTGTCAAGGGGGAAGGGTGTGGGGGGCAATTTTCCCAAAAAACCCCACATGACACTAATGGTGTGCGCCAGGGGTGCTGCGTGCCCCCCTCCGCCCCATTGCAGCTACGCGACTGATTGAGAGGTATAACCTATTTCAGAGAAATAGACCAATTAGGAAAGGAGTAGGGATGATTACACCTATCAGCAGGTCTATGACTTAAATCCTGGAAGCCAGGTTGAGACCATCTGGGCAAAAATTAAGCAGGGGGAAAAAAAAAAACAGTGATCTCGTTGCGGAGGTCTCATTGTGCCTGGCCTTGCCCTGTCCTCAAAGGCTCAGAATATATTTAATGCTCAGTGAACCTCAAACGTTCGACAGGTTCTGAATTTTCATTCCAGACCACAATCTTTCACAGGGTCAGCCGCGTGAATATTCTAGGATAGTCCCTTATACACATATTTGATTTGAAGACTGAGAGTAACTTTTGCTATATATAGTATTAAACTTTTTAAAAGTATTCTTTAAAGTACAGTACAGTACAGTAAACCTTTATTAGGCATAAATAATTCTGCATACAGTATGTTCGTATCATAGGCAACAATTCAATGAGGAATCCAATACACTAAATTAAAATGAATTGTACACAAACTTTCTGGAGACCTATTGTGATATCCATATGTTAATTAAAACCAATTTGAATGACTTGTCATGTTTATTACAATGACTTGAGCCTCAGAATTAAATCAATGTAATTTAGATGATTTGATAAATCGAGGGACACATTTTAGTACCGTCTTTGAGATATTACTTCCGCTAGATATGTAGCGACCTTAAAGGTTATGTCAGAAGATTCATCACTAAGTAAATACTTCATTACATAAGCCGATTCCTAGAGTGTATAACTTTAAAGTTATACAATCTTGTATGACTGCCAGCCATTAGCTATGTGTAGTTGTACCAGTCCACCAGTATTTTTACCATGGTGGATCCAAAAGGAGAAAGCAAGTAAGCACGTGATGGTGGATACTGCTTCTGGGGGGGACAATGAACTCCTTCCCCTGTGCCAAGCTGGTGAGCAGAGGCATAAGGCCTATAGGAACATGGGGTCACATATGTCCCCAGGCACACACCTTTTGGTCAGATTGGGGGAAGCCAGGCGCCCCCCCCCACGTGACCAAACGGTGTGTGCCCCAGCTGCACACCACCAAGCCCTGCCCCCCGCCTCCGTGCAGGCCAGCTATGGGGCAAGCTGACCTGCACAGAAGCCAAGGGGCAGGGCTCGAGGTGGGTCATGCCCCCAAGCCCTGCCCTCGAGCACAGGGGGCCGCAGGGAGACTCGGAGGTGGGCGGGTGCCCAGAGAAGGAGTTGTCTCCAGGCGCCATTTCCCCCCAATATTCCTCTGCTGGTGAGCAACAACTGCAGGCAACTGTTCCCTTACCAGCCATCTCTATTTGGGTTATTACCCTGTCTGCAAAGGGGCCCCAAAAGCCTGGAGTTGACCCTGGGCCCTTGTTACATTCTGAGACTCTGCTGAAATTAATCTCTCAAATGCATCTGTGTTTTTATTCCTGTGTGCTGAGAGGGGTGGGAGCAGATTGCATTGCATTTATATGACTTCATGGTTATACGTTTCTGGCTCTGTTTTCAATCCATTGCAATCCAATCAATTCCGGCTCTGATTTCAATCAATGAAGCGCCCTGCCCTGTTTCTCAGTTCTGTCTTACTATTTCTCCAATACAAGGCAAAGTAATTTCATCTGCCAGCGTATCCCTTCAGCTGTCGCTCTGTTTCTCCCACAGCATCGACAGGCAGAGCAATAGAGTTGATTCATACATGCACACTTGGAAAACAGTTTATTCTAGTTATTAACAGAATCAGTTGATTTTCTCTTCATCTCTGCTCCTAGAAAAAAAAACACCTCTTGATATTTCCTCCATCAATTTCAAAATGAGAAGAAATTCTCTGACTGATATTTCATGCACCCGGCTTATGCAAATTTTTGGAGCAGGCTTCCTTGTTACATTGGGGGCGGGGGGGGGGGCGGAATAAACGTTTTAAATGTTCACAACCACATATATCATACAAAAACATTTATAAGGGAACCAAGGCTGCTGGATTTACTCTTGGTGGAAAAGACTGTTGTCGTGCAATCATCTGTGTGATAACCTATATCATGTAATAACCTATATCATATAAGAATTTCCATGAAATGCTTTATAATCAAAGCCCAAGTGGTGGAGAAGGAAGGCAGATACTCTTTACTAGGGTCAAATATCAAGGTAAAAGGTATCAACAAAGCTAATAAACCCATCAGAAAAAAACAGAGGAGGAAATGGGAAGAGGCAGAAAATCAGCTAGAAGCCTGAGAAAAAAGAAGCTTTCTCATCTGATGCCTTCACTAGAAAAGTTAAATGCCAGGAGGAACTCTTGGGAGGGAGCTCAAGGGATGAGATGCCATAAAGGAAGCAGAGGGTTTGGGGACAACACCTCTTGTTACCTCCTCTACCTTTTCTCTTTGTGAGCAGCAGGGGCATGGTGGTTAAGAGCAGCTGCACTCTAATCTGGAGGAAAAAGGTTTGATTCCCTGCTCTGCCACTTGAGATGTGGAAGCTTAGCTGGGGAATGGTGGCGAACCTTTGGCACTCCAGATGTTATGGACTACAATTCCCATATAATTCCCATACAATTGGCCATGCTGGCAGGGGCTGATGGGAATTGTCGTCCATAACATCTGGAGTGCCAAAGGTTTGCCACCACTGGATTAGCCTCTGCACTCCAACAAACGCTGGGTGACCTTGGGCAAGTCACAGCTCTTCAGAGCTCTCAGCCCCACCCACCTCACAGGGTGTTTGTTGTGGGGGGGGGGAGGGAAAGGAGATTGTAAACCCCTTTGAGTCTCCTTACAGGAGAGAAAGTGGGGTATAAATCCAAACTCCCTCCTCCTCCTCCTCCTCCTCCTCGTGTATCTAATCTGGAGGAACCAGATTTGATTCTCCACTCTGCCGCCTGAGCTGTGGAGGCTTATCTGGGGAATTCAGATTAGCCTGTACACTCCCACACACGCCAGCTGGGTGACCTTGGGCTAGTCACAGCTTCTCGGAGCTCTCTCAGCCCCACCTACCTCACAGGGTGTTTGTTGTGAGGGGGGAAGGGAAAGGAGATTGTAAGCCCCTTTGAGTCTCCTACAGAGGATATAAATCCAAGCTACTACTACTCCTGTTCTTCTCCTTCTCCTTCTCCTTTTCCTTCTCCTTCTCCTTCTCCTTCTCCTTCTTCTTTTTCTCCTTCTTCTTTTTCTCCTTCTTCTTCTTCTTCTTCTTCTTCTTCTTGTTATAGAACCAGAGCCAGAACTCAGTGAGTGGTGCAGAAAAAGCCTCTGGTGGCTGTGAGGAGAAAATGGGCAAATGGACCATAATAGTCCCCCTAACGTTACCGTCCTCAAAGTGGCACTTGGAGTTCTGGAATTAATACTGTTTTTCAGCCTACAGATCCAAGAAGGAAATGGCAGTTTCAGACACTCTCCCTGATGAGCTCTATTCCCTTCCCAAAATTCCAACTCCCAGTCTCCACCCCAAATCTCCAGGAATTTCCACAAAAGATCAATAGTAAGGTTTTGATAACATGTATAACTGTATTGAAATATCATTATTTAATTGATGTAAAGGTCCATGATTGATTGGCGGATAACCATAAGAGGATCGTATGTAAACAAAGACCATAACTGAGCATGTGCAGAGTTTCATTCTTCATACAACATACTGATGGCCATGAAAACACGCAACTCCCCCCCACACACACACACACATTGTTCCTCCCACTCTGGCAACTGGATGGGAAGGTGAAGACCGGGCCATTCTGATATCAGCATTCCCTTTATTGAAGTAGGGTTGGTTGGGTTTTTTGTCTGCACCGTGTTGCAAGCAGATGAAACCTAGGTCATTAATCACTGCTCTCTTGTCATGAAGAACATCTGACGATATCACCATTTGTAGGACTATTCTTTTATCTGGAGTAAAAGCTTTTTTCCCCTAATAACACTCAGACACTGGATGTTGCTGATTTAATGACCCATAATGGAAATAAAAATCAAGCTATTTTAATGGCTTTCCTTCTCTTTCACATATTCATTTTTAACAGAATATGGTATCTATTTGCCTCTTTCCTTGGTCTGGTGGGCGGAAATAATCTCATTTCCTAGCTTAATATCTCTAGCTAAGAGCAGCAAAAGGGGAGGTGGACAGAGAGATGCAGGTTGGTAAGGAAGGAAGAAAATAAAGAGTGAACAGGAGCTTTCAAGAGCTGTTCTTGGCTTTCTCTGAATTTTATACATCTTTCTCAACTTTTAAGGATTCTCAGGCCACTTCTGCACATGCAGAATAATGCACTTTCAATCCACTTTCACAATTGTTTGAAAATAGATTTTGCTGTTCCGCATACCAATATCCAGCTGCAAAGTGCATTGAAAGTGCATTGTTCTGCATGTGCAGAAGGGGCCTCAGAGTGACTTACAATTGCCTTCCCTTCTCCCCACAACAGACTCCTTGTGAAGTAGGTGGGGCGGAGAGAGTTCTGAGTGAACTGTGGCTGGCCCGAGGTCCCCCAGCAGCCTTCCTGTGGAGGTGTGGGAAATCAAACCAAGTTCTCCAAATTAGAGCCCGCCACTCTTAACCACTATACCAGGTACGATGTGACCTCCTCAGGGCCAAACTTGATGTGATGTTTATGTAAATACTGTAGTACAGAAAACAGTTTCACTTACTTGTTGGTAATCTAGGAGGCTGCTGATTCTATACAAACAGTTCAAAGACAAGCCAGGACAGTCTTGGACACAGAACAAAAAAATCTTTCAGTTAAGTATTGTTATATTTTCCATTCAAGCCACGTTGTCTGACAGGATGTTTTTGGTGTTGTTTAAAGTGAACCATTAAATTAAAGGAAGGCTGGTGTGTGTTGTTACTCTACAATGCATCAGCATGCTTTTTCTGAATTTTGAGGAAGAATTCTGTGTTCCACCTCACAATGGCTGCTACAGGGCAGAGCCAGTGATAAAACGACTGCCATGGGATATAGCTGATCTCAAAATGTGGGGAGCTTCCTAGCCAAGCATCCCCCTATAATGGAGACAGCTGGTTCAGAATGGGGGCTACCTGCAGATGGCAAGGTGATGGTGCCTCTTGGGCTTTTCTAAAGATCTACCTGTACCAAGGAAGCAGAGAAATAGGGTTGCCTAGTGCCTGCCACCAGCAATTGTCCACCAGTAACTTTCCACTGCTATCATCTATGGCCTATCATCAATAGCTTTGGTGGCAGGGTAGGGGAAGTGTTACCAACTCTCCTGGCAACTGTCAGGGAACCGTCCTTCCTGGAGGGCCCTCACTGGTCATATGCTGGTGTCACCAATAATACACTGATGTCAACCCCATTGTGCCCAGAAGTGATATCAGCATGTCACCACGAGACACCAGAGATGCTCTGGCATTTGAGAAAATGTATGTGATTTAACCATAGAGATCTATCCAAATGACAAAGTGTCCCAGGAGTCCCCTAGTGATGGGATAATGTCTCTTCTAGGTACATGGGGAGCGATGTTAGTGCATCAGGATGCTGCCGATATTCTACCCTTTCCTGTCAGTTCCCCCCACCTTGGCCAGCTAAGGGTGGGTGGGAAGCACAAGCTGGTGGTGAGCAATTCCCCTCCACTAGCAGGGGCCTGGTAACCACCGAAGGGAGGATAAAGCAAACATCACATGCTTTGTGACACCAGTTCCATCTAAAAACAAAAGTGATGTAGTGACTCTCTAGCAATCTCACAGATTTCCATTGTTTTGCCATAGAGGTCTGTGGGATTCCTAGAGTGTCACCGTGATGTGGATGTCCAGTTTTCAGCCAGCAGTGACATTTCAGCATTGTGTCATGCTATTCCTGCCTCTCCCCCCTTCCCCCCCAATCCCTCCCAACCCTGGAAAGGCTGAGTTTATTCTTGACAGAGCTACAGGGAAAGACTTCAAGGTCTTATTAAAAGCACAAATACAAGCTCAGTGCTTTACTAGCCAAATAGCTGAAGCTCTCCACTTGGTCTCTTCCCTTCTGGATTTATTCCCAAGAGTCAAGAAGCGACTGGGCATCATGATTATATTGGCGAACACCATCCTATCCTCAGGTTCTACACTGGGGATTGTTGGATTCAATGATATTCAGAAGCACATTCCTACCATGTATTATAGCTGACCAGTGACCATTTCAGAAAACAGGCAAGCAAGAAAAACACAGGCTGCATTTCCTCCACCACCACCCCGTTCTCCCCTCTCCCTCACTTCCCAACTGTTTTTCCATCATCAGAGATCCTAGGAGAACAAAAATGCTGCAGACCGTCCCCCCACCCCACCCTTCTTCCAGCCATGGTGTTCCAGAGCAATGCCAGGCAATGTGATTCTTTAATCAGCAGACCCTTTTTTGAAAACACCAGATTACGAGAAATGGCTCCCTCATAAACAGCAAATCGGGGAGAGGAGAGGCGAGGAGGGAGCAACTGGATCGTGAGTCTGGCTGCTTCTCGGAAATGCCTCCTGAGCAGTTGCAAAAAGAGAGAAAGGGTCTGCCTGGAATCTAAGTTGACTGTTCTGTACTGTCTGGCCCGTTTATGAACCTGTTATTTCCTGAAGAGAAGACCAATGGCAGTAAAATTTTACAGCCAGTCCCTCGCCCAGCCCACATGACAATGTTTGGGGGGTTGACAGGGACCTGCAGATATGGGTAGCAAATTATTTTGTGCTCCGGAGAAGCGGGTAAAGATGGAGAGCAGAGCAGGAAAAGTTCAGGCTGCAATTAATGTATCATCTGCTTGCGAAAGCGTATGGCCAAATAAACACCCTCCTTCAAGGTGTATCAGTCACCTGGCTTTTATAAGGCATTGATTTTCCTATCAATCTTCTTTAAGGCCTCCTAGATTCTTCTGGGTTTCTGCTTTCCAAATTGTCATTCACTTTCTGCTGCTGTGCAGAGAAATGTGTGTGTGCAGAGGTTGCCCAGGCAACCGTAACCATGGAATCCATTAGCAGAAGCATCCAGGCCAAATTTGTGCCTCCCGCTCCGCCATCGCCGTACACCGCCGCAATCCCTCTCCCTGCTTGCCCTCCCACCTGCTCTCAGGCGAGTACCCAGTTTCCCTCTCAAGCTATATAAAGGGGTTTAAAGCCCGGTGATATTATTCAGGGTTTAATTCCTTTATGGATGCATAAACTTGACTTACATCCCATTCCAGTCCCTGCGTATTACTGGGCTCACAAAATGTAACCAAAAGGGAATGCTTCAGTTCTCCTTCAGTACAGCCTAACACTATGCTGGAATGCCAAGACATAGATCTGTAGTTTTAAGGATGCTCTGGGGCTGACTACAACCTAAGGCAGAATCTGCCATGGCTCAGAGAGACGGGAGCAAGGGGGGTAGCTTTGTGCAACTGGACCCTGCAGCCAGGACTGAACTATAAGATTATTTACTCACATAGCTGATGCACACCTGGGTGACTTAAGTACATAGGAAGAATGTGAATGCTGGATTGCCCGCTTCCCACCCCCCAAAAAGAAAAAAAGAAGAGATGTACGGGCTGAAGAACAGATGGTATCAGATTGCAGCTTTGTAAAGGTCCTAGCACCTCCATAAAGAAGGCCCTATAAAGTGGATAGGTTATCATCAACACCCGGGTGAGTATTTCATCCTCATGTTAATGAAGTAAGAATCCTGGAAATAAGTACTTGTCACCTTTAGAAACGCAGAAGAAAAGGAAGACCTTGGCTTTGAATTTCAAGAGTGCTCTTGAAAGGGCCCATATAGGGACTTGACAACTCTTGGACGGACAAGAAAGAGAGAGACAACAAAATCCTGAGGCGGAAGGGGAGCCGGCCGATAAAGACAGCAGCGATGGCGTAAAATCAAATTCGACTCTGATAATTTACAACAGTAATAGCTTTAATAGATTTCCTGTTCCGCCTTAAAGAAATTTGTTGGGATCATTGGAGCTTCTTTTCAAATATACACAATCGTGTGCCCTTTCCTGAACAAAATTGAAGTTTGGGGGCACCTTAAAGACTAACCACGTTTGATTACAGCTTTGACTCATGAATGCTCATGCCAGAATAACTGTTGTTAGCTTTCACACGTCACTGAATGTCTGTTTTATTTTGCCGCAACAAACTAACACGGCTACCCCTCCGATACTTTTCACAATAAACATATTTCATCTTATTTATGATACAGAATTTGTTTTCTTTGGCGGGGAGGCTGGGTGGCATGAGGGTGACATGCTGCAAGTACATTCTTCCATGTGTGGGTGAAGTTTGCTCAGTGGAATAGGTTCCTGTAGGAAACAAAAGTAATCTCTAGACTGGGAGTCCCCAACCTTTTTGAGCCTGTGGGCACCCTTGGAATTCTGACACAGGGTGGTGGGTGAAGGCACGGAATGGCTGCCACAGGAGGCAAAGCCAGTCACAAAATGGCTGCCACAGCTACCTCCGGTCATGCAGCAAACATCCTTGTGCAATGCCAAAGCATCATTTTAAAAAATCTGTCCTGCCAGTCAAGTCTTCAGTGGCCAGTCAGAACCCTTGCTGGACAAAAAGCCCCATCTGGCTCTGCTGGTCACACTGAAGGCCTCTGCTCTAAACCAAGGGTTGTCAACACTTGAGGGGCACTAATTCTGAATGATGAAAAATATCCTGAGCTACTTCAGCCTGCAGCACATTGGCAAATTTTGTTTTGCCCTAAAAAATGGAACATGGACTTGGAAGAGCACCAGAAGCAGGCAGAAAAATCACATGAAATAAAAGCCTTTTAAAAAAGATGCCTAGCACAGATTTTTTGCAACTTTTTCCTGAGTCTTCTGCGGGATAAACAAACTACTTTGCAGCAGCTTGTAAGATACCTGTTGAAGATCCCGGATGTAAACCTGTAAGACAAAAATTCAGTCATTGGCCGAATCCCCACTGAGAATTAAAGACGGATACAACCAGGATTCAAAAGACAGAGAACCTGTTCATTGAGGTTTCTCCCTTTCCACTGCAGCATGTTTCTAGTGAAGACATCCAGAGGCGTAGCAAGGGGGGAAAGCGCCTGGTGCACTGGTGCATCCTCTGCCCTTGTCCTGCCCCGGAACGCTCCCATCCCGCCACGTCCCCCACACCCCCACCACATCCTTACAGGGGTGTGCACCCGGTGCGTCACACACCCTCCCGCCACCTTGGAGCTACGCCTATCTCAGGACATCTATGCCTATCTCAGTTTTAAACAATGTGACAATCCCCACTTATATGCGATTGGCTTGGAGAGTCTATCCTGATTGGCTGTCGTGCTGTGTAGGGGCAGGAACTTTTTTGTCGCAACAGTACGTGGTAATGGGAGTGCATAAATGCGTATGCACGATATCCCCACCTATGCAGCTTTTTTTCTGATTGGCCCCTCATGCTCACATTTGACTGGTTCCCGTTCTCTTGTGCCCATGTTAGAGCGGTTCTCGTTCCCTCTTGCACATGTTTCACCGATAGCCTCAGCCAAGCAAAACCAAAAAGCCGAGCAAAACCAAAAAAAAGGCTGTGTGCCCATCGCACACGGCCCGCCACGCTCTGATTGGCTGGAAGGCATTTGCGTCACTCTCTACAGCAGGAAATTTGAAACCACATTAGAAACCCCCCCCCCAAAAAAAAACCTCCCTACTGATCTGGATTGGAGACGTGTTTTTTTAAAAAAAGGTTCACATTCATGCAGGTTCGGGAAAAACATGGGATAAGGGGGCACAGCACCAGAACTGGGATGAATCTGTGTTCGGCGGTTCAGCTGTGGGGAGATCGTCATGAAACGTGGATATTTCGGGTGAGTATCCCGGGATTTATCAGCAGTGGGGATATCACCATTGTGCATATCCTATAATGACTGATTAAGAACATCAGTTGCTGTGGTGACAATGATATCCTGTTCCAAATTTTAGCTTCAGGATTTAAGACACTAATCTAAGAATATAATTGTATGCTTTCGCCCAGTAACACCCCTGACCAGGGTGTCTCTTTTCACTGGGGTTGCACTATGCAAGAGGCCAGAATTATAACACAGGAGCAGATTGGAACCTTTGCTCTTTCTTTTGATGCCTTAATGCTTGTGTATCTGCTTCTCAACAGAAAACCAAGAGATGAGAACAGGGAAGAAGACCTATTGCTACAATAATCTTCCCAATGGCCTTGGGTCACAGGAAACATCACACTAGCCTTGGGTCACAAGTGAAGCATGGAGGGAGGAGTCTGCTGGAATCCAAAAGCCAGATTTTGGTGAAAGTTTTGATAGTGGAAGGAGCAAGTGGAAGTAGTGGGGACAATAATGAGAACAGAATTGAAGTCCCATTAGGACTTGGGATACCAGCCTAAATATGGGACCGATCCCCTGGAATTACAGCTCATCTCCAAACAGTGAACAGTTCCCCTTAAGAAAATGGATGCTTTTCAGGGTAGATTCCATGGAATCATAACCCATAGAGGTCACAGGTTCCATTCCCAAACTTCAAGGAGTTTCAAGCTCTGGCAACCCTACCTCCTCATTCCCTGCTGGTTCCCAGGGGGGACCCAGCCACTCTATCCAGGGCTCAATAAATCTCAGGCCAGGTTAAGAGAGGAACCTACAGACCTAAAAGCAATAGGATTTAAGAACCTTCTTAGGATTTCACCTAGTTTGGAAAATATCTAAATATCTAAAGCCAGATGTATTGTCAGCCATTGGTTCTACCTTGGATGAGACAGTCATTATTGTAAGTGCTGTCCATGATCTGAGACAGTCTAACTCTGCAACTTGGGAACATTAATTTAAGAATGTAAGGTGGTCTTACCAAAACTCATCATTTTTGTTATAAATTCATTGAAAGAAACTCATTTGTTATATTTCCAGACTTCACGTCAATTTGTTTTCTATATTTCCATAGTCATCTGCATTGTTGTGAAAACTTCTGTCAAATGATGTTCTGTAATCTCACCCCGCAGCATAGTCCACAATGCCCATGATATAGTACATCTGCAGCAACAATGCATTCTAAGCACTACAAATCCTATGCAGCTGTGCAATCTCGCTATACAAAATACGCAAGGGAAAATGCACAGGTACAACCAGGTCTCTGATGAATTGCAACACCATCTTCTACAATCCATAATTTTGGTTGGGTGGAGCTCACAGATATTTCTTTGAGGTGGGGTAGCTGTTATCTAGGGTTGCCAGCTGTAGGTTAAGAAATACCGAGAAAGTTATTATTATTACATATGTGGTGGAAATTCCCCCAAATCAAAAAATATTGGAATGAAATTCATACAACAATAAAAAAATAACAAAAGTATAATTTGAACTAACTCCAGAAATATATCTTTTAGGATTAGGAATAAAGAAAATTCCAAACCTTAACATAGATCTATTTCTATATATGTCTACAGCTGCAAGAATGAAAATAGCTAAAACCTGGAAGACCGACTTCTCACCAACAAAAGAAGATTGGATGACTAAAGCCATAGAATATCTCCACCTGGACAAGATGTCTATAAGACTGAAAGAACTTCCATGTGAAAAAAAATTTAAAACTTGGGACAAAATTATTGCATTCTTTGAAAAGAGCTCAAATGCTAAAATAATTGAAAAATACATAATATGAAACTGTTTTTGAATTTATATAACAATAAGGCAAAGTTGCAAAAAAAGTTATACTACAGAAATAGTCTTCGATTTCGATTTCGAATACCTTTAATGGCATTTAATACAGAAATAGTCATAGACCTTGAATAACGAAAATATTATTCTAGGTTCAATTGCTTGTTGGGGGAAGTCCCATACAACCACTATTCTGCAGTTATATTAAAATTGAAAGGATTAAACTCAAAATTAGATACCAGGTCAAAGCTATTCACTGGGAAGGTTATAAATAGACAGTTGAAGAGTACAAATGTAATATAAAAGAACCTTTAAACTATAATGTATGTGAAGTAACATATATAATAGACTATTTAGTTTAAAATAAGTTAAACAATGAAAGACTACGAAAGTGTAAGAAGCGATGTAACTGCTCTGAACTAGATGAACCATTATAAGCATCTGTCTGTCTGTCTGTCTGTCTGTCTGTCTGTCGGTCGGTCGGTCGGTCGGTCGGCCGGCCTGCCTGCCTGCCTGTCTGTCTGTAGTTGTAGTAGTGGCTTATGTTTATTGTACACCGCCCAGAGCCCTCCAGGGGTTGGGCGGTCTATCAAGTCTAATTAATAAATTAATAAATTAATAAATTAATAATAATAATAAAAAAAACAATGTATGTGTCATTGTTCTTTGTGTGTATTTTTTTCTTTTTCGTACTGTTTTTAATATGAAAAATAATAAAAATTATTTTTTAAAAAATACCGGGAAAGTATGTGAACTGGAGTTCAGGGTTTTGGGAGAGGAAGAACCTCAGAAAAGTATAACGCCATAGACTCCATCCTCTGAAGAAGCCATCATTTCCAGGGGAACTGACCTTGGTCATCTGGAAATTGTAACAGAGGGAGATCTCCAGGTCCCACCTGGAGTTTGGCAACTCTGCAAGTACCTCAGATTCTTTTTCAACTCTCACCAGTGCTTGAGTAATTCAGCAAGCTGGTGTACTCCCATGTGATATGCGCACCTTCTAACAAGAGGATGAAAAATCCAAAATCAATACAGTGACTATCAGGGAAGAATAAGATTCGCTTGTCTGAGGAAATAGACAAGCGCTAGACACAAGAAGAATTGTAGGCAGCAATAGGAGAAGGAATATTTGCAAGAATAACAAACTGCAAGTGGAGTAAGACTTTTAGAACATGGAAGAAACTATATGCTATTTGTCAGAACGGACACAGAGTTTCTGGATTTTGCGTGTTGAACAGCCGAACAAATCTTTTGGGTTATCCACACAAGGGTTGGGTTTGATGTGTTTATTTGCTATGAAGTGTTGCTGTTCCACATTCAGCAGAATATAGAAGTAAAACTGAGATTCCATATGCAACTTAATAATGTTAGACTCCACATAACAATCCATCTCTATGGGTAAAACATGTCTATTCAGAAGTATTTCCTGTTCTGCAAATGCTTCTTACTGTTTTCTTTTAGCTTCTTTATTTTCAGAGGAATTAATTCCTTCCTGTTCATGTGGCTGGCTGGTTCTCCCATGGCATTCATGAATCACTGCCTAATTATCCTTCGTCCTTCTCTCTGGGACCTGGAGGGGCTTAAGTTTCCCTTTGTAGTTGGTGGAAGTCACTACTTATTTTTATTTCCTTTTTAATTGCGATAGCATCATTATGAAATAATCATGAAAAAATTAAAAAGTGCATAGGGGCCACAAAACAGGAAAAATGATCTTATCACAACCAGTGCCTCCAACAAGAGTTGATAATTGACAATTGATTCAAGAATGAGATACCCCATGAATTAAGCTGGAGCAAATCAAATTTAAAGGGACAGTACTCTTGAAAATCTTTTCAACTGTTCAAGCTGGACAGCTTGGTGTTGCAACTTGTACTTCTTGTAAAATACTGATACAAACACAAGTACGATAAAAAGAAAGACAACACAGAAGATACTGGAATGGAACTACCAGCTTGACCACATCATGTAGATCCGCAGAAAAGCCGAGTGAATGAATAATATCCTTGTAGGCCAAATGGCTAGGGTGAAACCAACCTTCGGCTATGTGTCTCTACTGGTAATGTAACCTAGGCGTTTTCCCCATGCCAATATATCCTGGGACAAGGAGGTGAATCATCCTGGTTCGGCCATGATTTCAGCACGGTTTCCAGGTCTAACTCAGGCCGGCCCAACGAGATTTCCCTTATCCCACGCCTTTCAAAAAACGATGAAATTGGGGGTCCTTTTTTTAAAAATGCTCTAATCCTGCTCCCATGAAAACACCACAGGAGACGAACTGGTTTATTTTCCCTGCCTTGTCGGCTGCAGCCAATCAGAACAGACAGTTTGCACATGCACGGCAACATCAGCGAGGAAAATGAAACTAAACCAGCTATGCAAGTTCTTCCTTCCGGCCTGAACTCGCTGATGGGATGTTGTGCGGAGGGAGAAACCAAGATAGAAACATCCCAGTATGTATGATCCTGGTTTCCCCCAGGGATATTTTGGGCATGGGGAAAACGCCAGGACAGAATGTAACAACATCCAAGCTAAAAGCGACGAACTTCATACTTTGCAAACGACCACAGCAGAGAAACTTTACTTGCACAAACACAAAAGCCCGCCTTTGTCATCGGTGATGAATGAAGCTACGCTGTCCACAGAGAGGTCCCCTTTTGTTGTAAGATCTTGTCTTCATTCTCTCTGCTGAGGCTGCCCTTGCCCACATCAATCAGAAGGTGACACTCATATGGTAATGGTCCCCCTGACAGCACATACTAATTAATACTGTCCAATATATGCAGGGAAAGGTGACAGTCTGAACTACGCTATCACGACATTGTTTTAATGGTCCCTCTAAACTGCCAGTTCTGAGCCTCCAGCGACTTGGCCAAGGGAGATTGGCGTCGGCTGGTGCTTTATAAATAAAAATTATGCTTAATTGTGATGACCTTTTCAGTGTTTTGTAATAGAGCTGGCTTGGCCATTGGTAATGCCACATGCTTTCGGCAGCAATAACCTCAAAGGAGGGAAGAGACTTCCCTACAGACCTGTTATATTGCATTTGTCCATAAAGGGTATTCTTGCCCTTTTCTTCTGCACTGCACTCCACGGCCCATGGACAGGGCATTAGATCAGAAAGAAAGGCTACTCCACAACAGAAATAAGAAGAGCTTTAAGACCAAGAGAAACCCAGAGGACAGAGGAGAAACAGTCCACCACAGGAAAAAATATTTCTACCATGCATCAAGGGAATCACAGATCAAATAGGGAAACTGATGAAAAAACATATCCTACAAACCATCTTCAAACCTACCAGGAAAATACAGCAGATGCTGCACTCAGCAAAGGACAAGAGAGACCCCCTCACTTCTGCAGGAGTCTATCGCATATCTTGCAGCTGTGGAAAGGTCTGCATTGGAACCACAAAACGCAGCATTCAGACTCGTATTAAGGAGCACAAAATACACTGTTGGCTTAACCATCCTGAAAAATCTGCAGGTGCAGAACATGTGTTAAACAAAACTGGACATAACATTTTATTTGAGAACACTGAAATTCTGGACAGTTGGGAAGGTTACTATGTCAGACTGCACAGGGAGGCCATTGAAATTCATAAGCACCAAGACAACTTCAACAATAAGGAAGAGACTCTGAAAATTAACAAATCTTGGCTACCAGTACTTAAAAAATGGACTGATAACCCCACCCGCAATACAATGCACTCAACCACACCTTTGCATAGCAAGTTCCAGCCAAACACTTACTGATTGGTTCCCCACCCTGGGATTTAGACAACATACCCCACTAAACTTTCCCTTCTCACTAGACACAGTGTGAAACAGACTTTTATCTGTGATACACCTCTGAAGATGCCAGCCACAGATGCAGGTGAAACGTTAGGAACAAGATCTACCATACCAAGGCCACACAGCCCGGAAAACCCTCCACAACCAGTTGAATCCGGCCGTGAAAGCCTTTGGAGGCTTTGGAGTTGATCCACCCCTACAGTTTCTCCCTTTCTTTAGGAAAACAAAACCAAAGCAATATGAGATAATGATTAATTGCTGTTTCAATGGCCAAATTACCAGATTCCTGTTACAAACAATTATGACAGTCTACCTTACCTATTGCTTATGGAGTTTACAACTTACTGATTCCACGTTCTTTGGAACCGTGTGCGTTCTTTGGATTTGATCTGTAGTCTCTACCCCAGTATAACCTGATGGCATTGTTTATTGCATGGGACTGGGGCATCTATAGATATTCTTGAATGGCTTATCATACAACAAATTGGGGATCTTTTAAATATCCACATTTACTTTTAATATTTAATTGCATATTACTGTCTATTTCTGAACTGTGTATTTCTGAAAAGTGTTACTATGGTGTATCCATGATATGACTGATTTACTGGATTTATTTTGACTGTTACTGTGTTTTAAAAAATTATTTTTGAATTTAAGAACCCAATCATGCCTTTAAACGTTGTGAAATAACTTTATTAGTTTATAAACAATACACCTTTAGCCTACCATACAAATGAAATTGTGCTTTGGCTGGTTTTGGTTTCTGGGGTGCTTGTCACTTCGTTCTGGTTCTTGAAGCAAGAAGTAATGATCTTTATGTGTGAAGGATCCACAGACAGCAACCTCCATATCATAGCCTGAGAACACATGAAGCTGCCCTACACAAGTCAGACTATTGGCCCGCCAACCTTTATATTGTCTGCTTTGATTGGCTCGCTTGGGTCTCAAGTAAAGGGAGATTTGATGGCCCTTTCTGCACAACCAAAATAAAATGTTTTGAGGCAGGAAATGAATTGATTCTTCCAAGGAGTTTGGTGTGGTTTTTAGCCCAAAACATTTTATTTCCAGCCTCAAATTGTTTTATATGAATCCTGGATTTTAGTAATTATTTTTGTTGAAAACATTTTCAAAACATTTTCACTTGCTGTGTGTACATCTTTAAAATGTTTCCCATGTCTTTCTGCAGCCCCTGTCATTTGTCCTCGTTGCTGTTTTCTGACCTCGCTCCCTCGTCTTGGCTGTTTATTTTCATCAGTTTTTTAAAAAATATTGTGGAGTGGGGGGGTGTTATATCTTCAAAGCTACAAAGACACGACCCAAAGAGAATCGCAGCATAAGGCTTTGAAGCATCGAAGTTACAAGTCCAGGTTGTGGCTAGAGATCTCACAGGATTACAACTGATCTCCAGGCAATACAGATCAGTTTACCTTGAGAAAATGACTGCTTTGGAAGGTGGACTCTGCCATTATCCCTGCTGAGGTCACTCCCCTCCCCTTAACCCTCCATTCCCCAGGCTCCACCCCTCCCTAATCTCCAGGCATTTCCTAACTCAGAACTGATAACCCTACCCATCAACCATTATTCTTCTCCACTTTTTGCCCATGATGCTTTGCTCTGTGTGCAGTTCCAAACCTGTGTTATCAAGGCAAGCATGCCTTCAGAACCCCATTCTAGGAAAAGAAGCTGCTGGTGGGAGGGGGGTGGGGGAGGTGTGAAAAGAAGCAGCATGCCGGGAATGGGTCAAGTATCCCTTCTGCATTGCTTTCTCTTCTGCATTGCCAGCGTGGTGTAGTGGGTAAGAACAGGTGCACTCTAATCTGGAGAACTGGGTTTGATTCCCCGCTCTGCCACTTGAGCTGTGGAGGTTTATCTGGTGAACCAGATTAGTTTGTGCACTCCAACACATGCCAGCTGGGTGACCTTGGGCTAGTCACAGTTCTTCGGAGCATTCTCAGCCCCACCCACCTCACAGGGTGCTTGTTATGGGTGTGGGAAAGGGAAAGGAGATTGTAAGTCCCTTTGGGTCTCCTTACAGGAAAGAAAGGGGAGATATAAATCCAAACTACTTTTCTTCTTCTTCTTCTTCTTCTTCTTCTTCTTCTTCTTCTTCTTCTTCTTCTTCTTCTTCTTCTTTTCCGAAGCAAATGTTCCCACAGCTTAAAGGCTACTGAACCTTTAGAACACATTGACAGGTGATGTGCTGTTTCTTCTTTCACGATGCCTTGTTTGGAACACTTGGCAGATAAGTGACGTAGACTTTTCAGTGGTAGCACCAACGCGGAGGGAGATATTTTTTGTGTGCTATTTTACTCCTTTCTTCTCTCTGTGCTGCTGATCAAAATATTCCTGTTTCAACAGGGTCTTTTAACGCTTGCATTTTAATCTTCTGATTTAATATTCCATTTTTATTTGTTTTATTTTGGTGTCTTTATGACTGTTGGGAGATTTATGATGGAGTAGTGTGATTTTAATAGGCATCTTGCCGCTAATTGCTTTTTTGATATTTTTATAATAGATTGCATTGTTGGTTGTGTTTTATTATTATGCACCACTTTGTTAATTTTTATGGAAAAGAGTTATAGAGATGTTTGGAAATGATTAAACAAATATGAATAATTTGACATTTCTTCCCGCTTCCTTTTTTTGTGGGGGCGGGGGGAGCACTAGCATTCAGCCTGACAAAGAGTTCCAGAGAACACAGAAGTTGACACTCACAATTTCATAATATTTGGAGTCATCTTAGTTTTTTTAAAGGGTATTTACACTGGAGCTGTTTTTAGGAACACAAATACAGTCTTAATTTCCAACGTGCTTTTACAGTCCTGTGGCTAGTTCACACATGGATGTACATTCACGGCATGTCTCATCACTGCCTGACAATATTTTTGAATGGCCCCAAGTGAAAGCATTATGATTGAGATGATAAAGAAGTTATTCTATGGTATTATGAGCCAAATCCAGATGGGGAGGCCCGAATGTCCTTAGGAAGTAGTGGAAGGCATGCTGACACATTTGCTCCCTTCGCCAGTGCACTGACAGAGGGGGCAGAGGCCCCGGCAGCCAGCTGCCCCTCAGCTCTACGGCAGTGAAACCTGGAAGTCTAGGCCACCACAGAGCTACACTGGCATCCCAATTGGATGTCGGCAGGGGCAGGGCAGGCTGGGATGTTCCCGAGGGTGGAGCCAACATCAGGCAGCTTCCACCCCAGGGTTCCAGCAGAACTCCCCACTGCACCAGCGCCGAACACATTTTCATCCCATTTCTGGCGCTCCCCCCATCCTCACCATGTGTTATTTTAGAACCTGCAAGAAAGCAGACCTTTTCAAAAAATGTGTGGGCAATCTGGAGCGGTGGGGAAGTTGTGGGGGGTGGTGGTGGTAAATCTGGATTTGTTTTTCCCACCGCTGGTAGTGACGTGGAGCCTCCCATCCAATGAGACCAGAGATCCACATGGATACAAAGCAACATGGGGCTGGTTTTGACTGATTGACTGAGTAGAAGGCAATACAAAGCAGCGCTACATGTCGTATCCACATGGATCCAACTACATGGAGGTGCGCGGTAACAGGGCTTCGCTTTAATTGCCTGTTTCTTCGTTTCCGCATAGGGTCATTCTGTGCACTCTTGCAGAAACGTGGATTCGGAAGTTTGAAAATTTTAAAAAAATCCCGCTTCTGAACCTGACAATCGCAAACAGCCAATCAGGGATAGCCCCTGAGCCGGATCGCGATGTTCAATCCGCCTCTCAGTGGGAAATCTCTTTCGTTTCTGCTGCATTTCTGGGAACAAGGATGCGTTTGGCAATGGGGGGCAGGAAGCTGCAGTTGGGGACACCTGGAAAACTATGCTGAAAAAAGATCCCAGTTTTTCCCAAACAATGGCTCAGTATTCTTAAAGAAAGAAGAGAAAGAAGAAAGAAGAAGAGAAGAAGAAGAAGAGAAGAAAGAAAGAAGAAGAAGAAGAAGAAGAAGAAGAAGAAGAAGAAGAAGAAGAAGAAGAAGAAGAAGAAGAAGAAGAAGAAGAAAGAAGAAGAAGAAGAAGGGAGGAGGAGGAAGAAGAGGAGGAAGAGAAAGAAGAGGAAAGAGGAAGAAGAGGAGGAGGAGGAGGAAGGAGGGAGGAGGAGGAGAAGGAGGTTAAAGGTTAAATAGTTAAGAAGAAGAAGAAGAAGAAGAAGCAAGAAGAAGGTTAAGAAGAAGAAGAAGAAGAAGAAGAAGAAGAAGAAGAAGAAGAAGAAGAAGAAGAAGAAGAAGAAGAAGAAGAAGAGGAGGAGGAGGAAGAAGAGGAGGAAGAAGAAGAGGAAGAGGAAGAAGAGGAGGAGGAGGAGGAGAAGGAGGAGGAGGAGGAGAAGGAGGAGTTTGGATTTATATCCCCCCTTTCTCTCCTGTAGGAGACTCAAAGGGGCTTACAATCTCCTTGCCCTTCCCCCCTCACAACAAACACCCTGTGAGGTAGGTGGGGCTGAGAGAGCTCCGAAAAACTCTGACTAGCCCAAGATCACCCAGCTGGCATGTGTGGGAGTGTACAGGCTAATCTACATTCATTTTTCCGGTGGGGAATCGACCCAAGATAGCATGTATGGGGGGAAAAGCAACAGAGATCAACCTCCCCAGCTGGAGGTTGCACAAAGAGAGTGGATGAGTAACATGGCAGATCAGCTTGTCTAGGGACAATTCGCAGCAGGAGAATCCCATTTGAACAAAAAAATGCAAGAAAACCCCCTTATAAGGCTGAAGGCTGAGGGGGAAGCACTACAAGCCTAAAGGCCCATTGTCTTCCATCATGAGGAGAAGCCCTTTTTTCGTTTCATTCCCTCAATGACCCCTTTTTCCTGCCCCTTCTTTGGATCATGGTTTTGTGTATTTTTTGTATGTAGTTGAAGCCTACATCTGAACTGTTTTTAAGAATTTATTATATGTTTTTATAATGTTTTATTTTAACTGCTGTCCACCTCAGTGGCAGAAAGGCAGCATCCAAATATTGTGAAATCATCATCATCATCATCATCATCATCATCATCATCATCATCATCATCATCATCATCATCATCTGCCAATGCCAAGTCACTGCTTTTTGAAGAAGATCCCACATTGTATCAATGTGGGATCCAGAACTAAAAATAAATCCTCTTTTATAAATGGGATTGGTTGGGGATAGGGTTGTGAGCTATGGCCATTTCAGCACATCACAATCATACCTGGTTACAACTGGTTTCTTACAATCCGGGTTTGTTCTATCCTGGTTTCTCCCTTCGCATGGCTGCCCATTTTGTGAAGGAATTCAGTGAAGACCGGGAGGAAATACTCCAATTTCTTTCGCATGAGTCTGGGACTTTTGTGTTTACATTGCAAGCGTATCTGAGCATGCCCAGTGTCCCATGTTCTGATTGGCTGTTGTTTTTGAATGGCAGCTTGAATGAACATCAGGCGGGGAGATCGGGGGGACAGGCAGGGAAATCAGGCAGCTGGGTGGGAAAATTAAACAGGTACTGCTCCTGTAGCGTTTACATGGTAGTGGACTCACCCTAGGATTTCCGCAAAAAATCAGCAAATTGGTGATTTTTGAATACCCTGGGATGAGGGAAATATCGTAGGCAAACCCACTTTAGGACAGGGAACCATTTCTGGGCCTCACAGGGATATTTCTCTTGCTCAACCCAGGATATTCGGACTGTGCAGAAATTACTTAAGATTTTAGTTCTGTTAGACGTGTGCGCTTGAGCCACCAGATGTGTGCTATTTGTCTAATTGGGATGCAAGGGAATGCAAAGTTCTTTCTTACATTAGGTCTTTCGGACGCCTTGGGAAATATATCAATCTATAAATAAGAACCGAGATCTTGATGGTTTTCAAATGGTTTCATTATCAAGTCCTTAAACATAAAATGAAAAGGACTCATTATATTTCTCAGAGGGGTTCTGCATATACTCACGTAGGGCTGCATGCTGGGAGCCCCTCGCTTGAGATTCACCACGCCAGCACAAAACCAAATGTCAGTCACTGACCTTTAAAAACAGGATTCTTAATTTTTCACTCATGGCGGGAATAAATAATATTGCAGCTGCTTAACTAACTTTTTTTTTGTCACCGCCATCAAGAATAGTTCCCATTCACTATTTTGCAACAACAACCCCCCCCCCCAAAAAAGAATAACAATGTTGACCAATAAATAGGAATAGATTCATGCTGCAGATATCTATTTGGTCAACACCTCTCGTGTACAGACACACGCAGCTCCTTCCCTCCCTCTTCCCCTTGCTCTGTTCAGTCACAAATTCCTGGCAACTCTGCTTCCGCCCTCCTATGGAGACAGACAGCGTAGCCGGAGGGGAGTCACTCATGGGGGTAATGCCAGTGAGACAGACAGTTCCTATAGATGCTGATGCCTCTGTATCAGCTTGGGGAAGGGAAATATTTGTGTTTACTTCATTTGGTTCTGACATGGTCTGGGGAACAGGCAGTGTGAGTCAGGGTCCTTTTACTGGAAGTGCTTCGGGAGGTGACTCAACCCCTTTCTTCTCCTCATCATGGTGGAAGGGGTGGGTTTACACTCAGGGAATTGGGGAGACAGGACTGTAACACAATCCCCGTCCCTTGCACAGTTGCTGAGCTCATTGCTGAGAAACAGACCAAGGGTTTTCTGCCACTGGGCTATGCAGAAGCTTCATTTCCCACTCTCCTTCCGTCCAGACTGGGACCAGTCATACCCTAGAGGGTTGTGAAGTCCAGCCATCTGGGGGGTATGGATTTTTCTCAGTCAGGGGGCACTCCCAAAAAGATGTCCTCTGTTGGGTCAGGGAAATGCCAAGGCAAGATGAGGAAAGAATCTCTCCATTGTTAGATTAAAAAATCAGCATTTCCCTTCCTAAGGAAAGAGAGACGATCATGACTTCACGAGAACTCCAAAATACCTGCTCCTATCATCCAGGGGTCAGTGAAGGAGTCAAAACTTTTGTAGCTCAAATGTGGAAACTTTAATTTATAAAAAATATTAGAAATAAAATAACTTTGAAATATCCATATGCTATAAACTTTAAAACAAGCTGTATAGAACCACATATTCAGTCCTTTTTTTGGTACAATAATAATGGAAGTTGCAATTGGGAGGTCCTGGAAAGAGTTTACCATCATCACCAGCTGACTCTATGGTGAGATCCCTAAAAGATTTGCTAGGCAAAGAGATTTCAGGAGGTGGTTTGTTAGCGGCTTGCCTTGTCTCTCTCCTGAGGGCTGAGAGGAGGTTCCAAGGGAACTAAGCCATCTCAAAGGTCGCCCATTGCAGCGGGCTTCTATGTGGCAGAGTGGGTAGGAATTGGAACCTAGTACTCCTTAGATTAGAGTCTGCTGCCCTTTAAACAACCCGCTGGCTCTGCTGGCTGCAGTCTACACAATAATGATCCAGGTCACTTGCCAAATCCCATGGTGTTTTGGTTCTGTTCCTGAGAGATAATTTCTCTCAAGGCCAAGTAGTACTTGTGGAGGAAAAAAAAAATAGATGTGAGTGCTGTGTATTTCCTGAGGCTGTATGGTTGGTGTTGCTCCCAGCAGCATTCCTCTCCTGGCGCTTTGCCTATGAATTTTGCTAGAACACTAGAATGCTGCAATAGAACTGCAACCATACAGCCGGAAACCACGACAGCCCGGAAAACCGCTTTTCAGTGATTCCGGCACCTGGAGAAGCCCCACCGACAATACAAAAAGCAGATGCTTGACGTTAATGGTTTTCCTCAATAAACTTGTGCAGCATGGGCTGTTCATCCTCAAAAAGTTTGGGGAGGTTATCTCATGCATACAATTTAATCGGGGGTCAATGATAGCCAGTCCCTGAGATAGCCAGATGACCTATGATAGCCAGTCCCTGAGAGATTTCCACGTTCCCCTCCTGACTTTCATTATGATACAATTGCCTAATGTGGTAACAGTGATAATGTGATAATTGGCCACGATGTGATCATTGGTTGGAGCAAATATTCAGCTGTTTTTATTTTTAAGGACAAATATATTGCAATTTTTCCCAGAGAAAACCCTAATAATGAGAATGTTCTTTGCATCTCTTCGGTTAGCATCATGTTCCTGGGAACAGTCACATGGGTGATCCCAGACTAACAGGGGTCACGCAGGAGTAAATGGGAGTGTTACCGGGACAATATGATCAGTGATTTGGAATGTTCATCCACTTTCCTGTGTGTAAGCTAGATGGCCAATGAACATCACCAATAATGAATAAGAGGGTGGTCTTTAGGCAGTTTTGCCCTCGTTCTCAGTGGATGAATACTTTTTTGAAAATGGAAGGACTGCTCTTCATTCAACACATTCCTATTTCAGCTTTGACACACAGACTAAGTTAAGCAGGATAACTTAATTATCCCATGCACAGGATCATATTAAAATATCAGTATTTATGAAGTTGGAAAGAACAGTGCTGTATTAACCTATGGCTAGGCCCCTAGGCTGTCAGAGTTTAAGCAGAGTTTATACTTATGCCATCATTTACACTTCCAGCTATTCATGGGGACACTGATACCCAGTTGAAATAAAGTCTGCTGACTTCTTTTCTCACAGCACAATCATTGTTCCATTTCTTTCCTCTTTTGAAATCCTGACTTGTGCTCGTACACTTGCGCTTGGAGAGCCAGTGTGGTGTAGTGGTTGACAGAAGGTGCACTCTAATCTGGAGAACCGGGTTTGAGTCCCCACTCTGCCACTTGAGCTGTGGAGGCTTATCTGGTGAACTAGATTAGCTTGTGCACTCCAATACATGCCAGCTGGGTGACCTTGGGCTAGTCCAAGGGTCTGCAACCTGCTGCTCTCCAGATGTTAATGGACTACAAATCCCATCAGCCCCTGCCAGCATGGTCAATTGGCTGTGCTGGCAGGGGCTGATGGGATTTGTAGTCCATGAACATCTGGAGAGCCACAGCTTGCAGACCTCTGGGCTAGTCAAAGTTCTATGGAGCTCTCTCAGCCCCACCTACCACACAGGGTGTTTATTGTGAGGGGGAAAGGGAAAGGAGTTTGTATGCCCCTTTGAGTCTCCTTACAGAGAAAGGGGGGATATAAATCCAACTCTTCTTCTTCTTTTACATGTTGGCTGCCATTTGTTCTTTTACAAAAATTTATAAATAACTGTTTCGGATGGTCTCAATGGCTCATGGGAACACTCAAACACATGAGATGATGTACTGCTCATGGAGTTGCAATAAGGGAGGAGGTGGCATGATGTCACACCCCTGATGCTAACGCACTGCATGGGTGTGCCTTGCAACTCCTCCGTTTTTAACGTAATGATATGATATTCAGTGATCTTTCTAAAAAGCTTCTGGATCAGGCTTGCTCATCAGCCTGAGCAACTGAAGACCCTGATGTGGGCAGCCCTCCCTACACTACATCACAAATTTGCCTTGTTTTGCCAAAAAATATATATATATCCATCTTGGTAATAACTGGATTTGAGAGCTCCACAGCTGTATTTGGACATGGTATCCAGCCCTCCCTCATCCCTGACCATGCAAAATCAAATACTACAAGCTTCTTCCAGAAGACAAGTTTCTTCCAGATGCACAGGCCCCACTAGAACTGAATCCTATGGTGAGAAAGCAGAATGCATTTGGGGCCACCGAGGGACATGCAAGAAGACTCCCAGGGCCATATTTCTTCGTCAGCAAGATGACAAGCAAAAGTCTCATTCATCTGCAGATGTTCCCATCACTTAAATATGGTTTTAGGCAACTGAAACAAAGCCACTTCTAGGCTTGGCAGCTGACTTATCTCAGCATGCATAAGACAGACTGGCTCCAGGGATTTGTAAGTGGGAATGGGTTGGGGCTTTTCCCTCTTTATTCACTGCCTCTTGTTCTCCTCATTTAATCGCTATTAACGATCACTTTTACTTTTAAAAAACATTTTTGTCAATCTCCCCATTGACCCCAAACCCACAACATCTGTAGCATGTACAATAGGCATGTCCAGACGCCAATTGGCCACGTGCCGGCAAAATGATGGGATTTGTAGTCCATGAACATCTGGAGAGCCACAGCTTGCAGACCTCTGGGCTAGTCAAAGTTCTATGGAGCTCTCTCAGCCCCACCTACCACACAGGGTGTTTATTGTGAGGGGGAAAGGGAAAAGAGCTCGGTATGTCCCTTTGAGCCTCCTTCTTTATGGCAGGCGGGGACATAAATCCGCTCTTCACTTCTTTTACATGCTGGCCAGCCATTCGTTCTTTTACAAAAATTTGGTAACAACTGCCTCGGATGGTCCTAATGGCTCATGGGAATTCACCTGCCCATACGAGATGATGTACTGCTCATGGAGTTGCAATAAGGGAGGAGGTGGCATGATGAAAATTCTCAAGGGTGCTGTGCTGTCATTATTTTCTGCCAGCTCGCTGAATGCCATGTAGGGACATCCAGGAAGGGGCTGGGATAGAGCATCTGGTTTGCATACAGAGGTTCAAACCCTGGCAACACCAGTCATGTGGAAGACTTCTCTCTGAGCCACTGCCAGTCAGAGCAGACAATGGCCCCTTCCACACATGCAGAATAATGCACTTTCAATCCATTTCCACAATTGTTTGCAAGTGGATTTTGCCATTCCGCACAGTAAAATCCAGCCACAAAGGGCATTGAAAGTGGATTGAAAGTGCATTATTCTGCATGTGCGGAACAAGTCTATGTCTACCTTGATAGATCACCTGCCTGACTTACTATATAAGGCAGTTTCGTTTGTTTAAGGAAGGGTATAAGTTATGGATTGTGTGATTACTATGGAATTTGGTTGTGGTGGGCTTTCCGGGCTGTGTGGTCGTGGTCTGGTGGATCTTGTTCCTAATGTTTCGCCTGCATCTGTGGCTGGCATCTTCAGAGGTGTATCACAGAGAGAAGTCTGTTTCACACTGCATCTAGTGGGAAGGGAAAGTTTAGTGTGGTGTATTGTCCATGTCCCAGGGTGGGGAACCAATCAGTAAGTGTTTAGGTGGAACTTGCTATACAAAGGTGTGGTTGAGTGCATTGTATTGTGGACTATGGAATTTCATCCCTTGTGCATGCAAAGGGATGCTGATTTAGGGCGCAAGGAGCGCAAATGAACATAACTGGAATTTGAAATGAGCTGAAACAAATATTCACAAGTGCTTCATAGTCAACATGTGGGATTTGATGCAGTTCCACACGGCCTAGAAGAGAGAGCTGTTCCATCAGCAATACAGTTGAGGCCACTGCAGTTTACAGTTCTGGCCTCCCTCACTGCCCGATCCACTGCATGATCCACTCCCTTACCCTTTAGCGATCGGTTGTATTTCGCCATCTGAATTTTATTGGAAAGTTGTTTTATGATTGTTATTTATTGGGAAAGTTGTTACTCTATTTTATTGTGAAATGGGATTTTTAACTGTGGATAGGTGCCCCGAGCCCTGAAGGAGAGGGGCAGGATATAAAATAAATAAATGAATAAAATAAATAAGCATCTGTATTTCGAACATGAAATTTTATCTCAGCTTTGATTGCCTTTGATATGCTGGCATATCTTGGTTATTTTAGGCAGGCACCAAGTAGGAATTGGTTCGTTTTCAAATTCTGTTACATAGTACCCTGTTTCCCCGAATATAAGACATCCCCTGAAAATAAGACGTAGTGAAGGTTTCGCTGAAGTGTGAAATATAAGGCATCCCCCGAAAGTAAGACATAGCAAAGTTTTTGTTTGGAAACATGCTCGATGAACAGAACACAGAAAAATAAGACATCCCCTGAAAATAAGACATAGCGCATCTTTGGAAGCAAAAATTAATATAAGACGCTGTCTTATTTTCGGGGAAACCATTCCAACCATCATTCCTATATCAAATATTTATTTGTTTATACCCCTACCTTGCTCCCCAGTGAGGACTCAAAGCAGTTTATATCATTTTCCTGTCCTCCATTTTATCCTCACAACTACCCTGTGAGGTAGTTTAAGCTGAAAGTGTGTGTCTACTCTAGCCAAAGCTTCCGTGGCAGAGCCTATACTACATCAGCTGCACTGGCTTCCAGTAGAGTTCCGGATCATTTTCAAGGTGTTGGTATTAACCTTTAAGGCCTTACGCGGCCTGGGACCATCGTATCTTCGAGACCGCATCACCCCGTATTTCCCTGCACGGCCTCTCCGTTCGGTTGAGGCCAATTTACTGGTGGTCCCTGGCCCCTCAATGATGCAGCTGGCCTCCATGCGGGCCAGGGCCTTTACGACTCTGGCCCCGGCCTGGTGGAACGCTCTTCCTCCAGCTGTCCGGGTCCTGCAGGACCTTGGTGAGTTCTGCAGGGCCTGTAAGATCTGAGAGCTGTTCCGCTGGAGCGCTTTGGAGGTACTTTCGGCTTGCTGCCGATATGGTCCCCTCCCTGTCTGGCCCTCGTTTGACCCTGACATCTGGGTCATTTGTCATCCAACGAAACCGCCATGCCTCCCTCCGGGGGTGGGGGGGGGAGGGAATTCTAAAATTAGGATGTTGGACGCCACTCATATTTTCATTCCTTTGCTAAATACTGTTTAACTGTTGTTGCTTTTTAATGTTTTAATTTTGTATTGTTGCTTTTATCTGTTGTACACCGCCCAGAGCCCTTCGGGGATGGGGCGGTATAAAAGCCTCAAAAATAAATAAATAAATAAATAAATAAATAAATAAATAAATAAATAAATAAATAAATAAATAAATGTCCAGTGATTATAATGTTCATTCCAGGCTTCTCCCTATTCAGTCACCTTCCCATGTCCCTTTTATGTTTGCGGGAGAACTTTTTGTTCAATCCAGACTTGTTTCAACTGTCCTGTAACTGCAACTTTCAAAGTCACATCCAGTTGCTGAGTCAACTGTTGATTAAACCATTTTGAACATGGCACCACTCTACAAATGGCTTCAGCTTTATTGCAGCTTTCCTGTAATGCATATATGTATATTCATGTATATACATATTGTACCCTGGAGCACCATGAAAGAAGCCCAGAAGAGCCACACTACCAGCTGATCGGAGGCAGTCATTAAAATGTTAATATTAATGTTTTTAATTGTATATCTTTTTACACCAACCAGCAAATTTATCAGAAGCATTCATATTCCTCAGACTTGCTAGTGCCTGTTGTTGATATCGTACAAACTGGGAAAGCAGGCCATCTTGCTTTCTCCAATCACCGTCTTAATTAAGTTATGAGTCCAGAAGCAGTTAGGAGATCTTCCCATTGCTACCACCACCCCAGCACCATTGTTTCATGCATTGCCTATAGAACTGTGCACCCTTGCTCATGCTTTTTATTTTCTCAAGTCTCTGTGAATTTTGCTTTTTAAATCTATTTTCAGAGCTGGTAAGCCTTATTTATTTATTTATCAGCACTTTTCCCCTAACATGGTTCAACCATTTTTCCTTATTTTCCCACAGCTGATGCAGAAATAAATGCTTTTTGTCGATTGCACAGACAAAATTTGGCCCAAGGAAACAGAAAACAGCATGGAAATATAAACTCAAGAAGCATTGAAGAGGAGCAAAAATGGGAAAAAGTTGCAAAATTGTATACTATCCCAGATGTGTCCTTTTTCACAAGTACACTACATTTTTAGCTGTATGTAAAGCAATTTGCAAATTAAGCTTTTCCACTTTATGGAGGCACATTTGGGATACCTTTGAAGGGGTTACCTAAAGAATGAAGTTAACCAGCTATCCAACTTCTGGCTGCTTCCTGACTCATATCTTTAGATGCAGGTGATCTGAACCAATGAATTTGCCTTCTAAAAAGTCATCTTATTTCTCTATCTATTCCCACTATATTTTCTACAGGTGGCTAAAAGTTAATTTTACACAATAAGTAAATGTTATTATTTCATTTTTACAATATTTGTATTTACAATATTTCTAAACAAACAAGAAATAAAATTTCACCCCAAGATAATAAAACTACACAACTGAAAAGTGTTGTGACTATAATAATAATAATAATAACAATAACAATAACAATAATAATAATAATAATAATAATAGTTTCACATGAACAAATGTTAAGATAATTCATAGACAATTGCAATATTGAAATGCTATATCTTAATGGGTTTTTAGTATTTAAGGTTAATGGAGCATGTGTGTGTGTGTGTGTGCGCGCGCTCGCTCTATCTGTTATATTTATTTTATGTTGTGCACCGCCCACAGCCTTTGGGGGGAGGGCGGTATATAAAAGCAATAAACAAACAATTATTTAGCGTGCTTCACGAAATCCAGAAGAAAGTCAGAGAAAAGATGAGAAGATCAAACAAAATATATAAAAAATACACCCCACATAGTAAACCTTGAAAAACATAGTGAAACCACACAATTAACACACAATTCAAAGCTAGTATAAAACCAAAGGACAAAAGAAACAACAATAATAAAAAGACGTTCACAAATCTTTGTACTTCAGACTTGTTCCTTGATTAGCCAGGTCGGATGCTTGCATGTCGGGACCAGAAGGGACACATCATTGGCAGGAGTATCGTGGCTGCAGTCTAACATGCTTCCCAGAACATACCAAAATCTTTTGTGACACCAGTTCAAGGGAAGAAGTGGAAAGGGGAGCTGAGAACAGAATGCCCCTCGTATCATGGTCTGAGTCCAATGCCACAGTAGAAGACATAGTCTAGAACAGTGTTTCCCAACATTTTTGACGTCACGGTACCCTTGACCTCATTCTTCATATCTCACTGTACCCCTGTTATCCCCCCACCTTCCCCTCCCAGTGCCCCTGCTTGCCACCCTCACCCCCTTCTCCTCTCAGGGTGAAGGGAAGCACTGTGGGGCAGGAAGTGGCTGTTGACCTTGCGGCAGGTCCTGCCCCCTGGGCCAGCTCCATGTCCTTGCTGGCACTGGCGGAAGACACCGCAAAAGTGAGGGGGGGTGGTAGCGTTGTCACGGTACCCCTGGGACATGCTCACAGCATCCCAGGGTACCACGGAACCCTGGTTGGGAATCACTGGTCTAGAAACATCTGCTGGACAGGCCTGGCTTTAATCCAATTGGACCAATTGCTCCCAATTGGGCCCCTCACCTCAGGGGGCCCCACCTTAGGGTAATCCCCTCTAGTCTTGTCAAATACACACAACAACACATTGCGACATGCACCTAACACTGAATTGCAGGCTTTATAGAGAATAGGAATGATTATAATTTTCTTCTGAATTCTTAAAAAGTCAGTTGTGTTTGTTTATACTGATGCTGATTGCTTTCCATTCTACCACAGAGATATAACCTCTATAACAAACTTTATTTATACCTCTATAGTTCTACAGACCTTGGCTGTGAACCTGGGACCCCACCAAAAATGTTCCCAATTGGGCTGTGCAGCTCCTAAGGCTGGCCCTGCTGCTGGATTAGTCATTTATGATAGTTATCAAGAAAAGGAATAGCCCAGAAGCAAAATGGAGGTGATGTGGAACTTTCTGCTCTTCCCCAAGAATAGCACTGAAGGGGATGGCAGAAATATCAGAATTCCTTGGATTACTGTCAACTCCCTGACTGACAAGTCTTCAGAAACTAGTGATGGGACATTCTCTTCAACCTGGGTCCTGAACTTTGGAAGAATTTCTGGTTACATTTCAAGCACTTACCAAAGACTGTGGCAGTGCACACTAGGGTGATTTCCTCACTGGTGATTAATCCTGGGATAGTAACCTGAAATATCCAGGTTCCCTCGAGATCTCCGCACAGTCGAACCATGGAACACAGATCAGTCCTGTTTCTGGCGTCCCCCCCCCCTCCATCACAGGATTTTCCTGGACCTGCTTACATATGCACCTTTTTGGGGGAAAAAACACCCCAATGGGAGCTATTAGGAGATGGGGACTACACATTTGAGGGTCCATAACTTTGGCCCCCATGAACCAAACTTCATCAAACCTGGGTGGCATCATGAGGAGGGTCTCCTGAAAATACTCTGAAATTTTGGTGCTGCTAGCTTAACAATTGCATCCCAACAGCAGGCACCCCCCACCTCCCCAAGGGGCAGGCCTAGACGTCTTCACTAGAAACATGCTGCAGTGGGGATGTTGGAACCTGGATGAAAAGGTGCTGATTCTTTTGAAACGTGATTGTATCTAGATTACATTTTCAGTGGGAATTCGGCCTAGTTCAGTGGGATCAAAATAATAATAAGCAAGTGACAACATCTCCTTTAACTGGAGATTCCAAGGATTCAAACTGCATACTTTACCTCAAGGCAATGAGCCTGATCACCTATTTATTTTTAAATAATACAAGGGAAAATATTGTAAGAACTGGAAGCGGAATACATTTTCCTTGCTACATTTCATTATCAATGAAATGCATATAAACATAGTGTTGTGGGAATGAGGGTGGTTCGGCTGCTTTCAAAACCTACTATTTCATTCTGATTTGGGGCTGTACACATTTTTAGCATGTGCGGGGAGCGTTCAGTGGCAGCTCTGACACCACAAATCTCACCTTCCACCAGTCCCCAATTTTTTAAAAAAAAATGCAAATGGAGGGCTGAATAAAGGGAAGGATAAAAGTATAAACAAACATGAGGGTTATAAGAAGTGGAAGGGGGAAAAAGGCAGGCAGCCCGTTTGAAATATGTGGGAACAGCCAGGTTCATTGCTGAGCCAACATTTAATTCATTCATATGTGCAGCTTTTATGCAGATTCTGATGCCAAACGCTCACCATGGGCAACAGACTCACTGTAATTTCTCTTGTCAGTCTTCACCATTAAAAAAGATGATGGATATGTAGGCTTGGATGCAGGCAAGTGTTTCTTGAGAGCCACTATGGTGCAGTGGTTAAGAGCAGTGGGCTGTAATCTAGAGAACTGGGTTTGATTCTCCACTTCTCCGCACGAGCGGCAGACTCTTTATCTGGTGAACCAGACTTATTTCCGCACTCCTACATTCCTGTTGGGTGACCTTGGGCTGGTCACAGTTCAGACCTCTCTCAGCCATACCTACCTCACAAGATATCTATTGTGGGGAGAGGAAGGGAAAGGAGTTTGTAAGTCACCTTGAGTCTCCTTACAGGAGAGAAAGGCAGGGTATAAATTCAAACTATTCTTCTTTTTCTTGGGTGCACAGATTTTCACCTGCAGAGCATTTTCCCACCTTTCACCTCCGATGACAGTCCCAAATGCTTCCTAAAATCCTGTTGTCCTGTTCTGCAGGAACAAGATTTCGGGGGGTGGGGGTTGTTCTACTCTGGGAGTGGGGAGGCGAAAAAAAATCACACTCTGTTGGCAGAAGCCCTTGTGTCCACAGAAATTCTTGTCTGGGTCCAAGCTATATTGTGAAATGTCAACATTTCATTACTCTATGGCAGCCATTTTGAAGGCTGGTTCTTTTAAAAAATTGTGCTACTTCATATCTACATTTTGCTGACTACATGGAACCATCAGAGATCAGCTTAGTTAACAGTCTAAAGGGAAATATAAGCATTGGAGATGACCACTGGTTCAGGAAAACATGTTTGGACAGGAGGGTTGTCAAACTGGTGCCCAAGATGTGGTAATGAAATGAGGTATTGAGAGGCCCAGACAGATGCCAGCTTATGTCAGTTTGACACCACAGTGGGTCATAAAACCAGAAATTCAGCTGGAGCATTGAATCATCTTCTTAGTTTTATGTTTTATTGATAAAGACATTTACATTTTACAATGTAACAAAATAGGAAAATGTACAAAAACACATAATCATTTCTATATAAAAAGAAAGATGCAGAAGATCATGCAAATATACCCCAAATTCATCCTTTTTCACTAATCAAGCTATCATTAAATAGCAATGCTTAGCTGCACACAGTCATTAAATTACCCAGTTCAATAAAATGGACAGTGTTTTCCAGTGTTCTCCAGCAAACATTACTAGTAATGTAAAAAATAAATCTGGATATCGGGGAAATCTAGTGTTTCTCCAGAAAAAAAACCTCACAAAAAACTATCCCTTTTCTGCCCCCTCCATTGACTGCCCTCATCTTCTTTCTTTCTTTCTTTCTTTCTTTCTTTCTTTCTTTCTTTCTTTCTTTCTTTCTTTCTTTCTTTCTTTCTTTCTCTCTCTCTCTCTCTCTCTCTCTCTCTCTCTCTCTTTCTTTGGTCAATTCTCCACTGAGGACTAGATGCATGCTCATCACACAAAATATCCAGGTTTTATTTATTTATTTATTTATTTATTTATTTTTAAAACTTTTATACCGCCCCATCCTCTAGGGGTTTCCAGCAGAACTCCCCACTTCACCAGCACCAAACACACTTTCATCCCATTTCTGGCGCCCCCCTCCCCCAGCACATGTTATTTTAGAACCTGCAAGAAAATAGACCTTTAAAAAAAAACATGTGGGCAATCTGGAGTGGTGGGAAGTTGGGGGAGGGTGTGAATCTGGATTTGTTTTTCCCGCCGCTGGTAGTGACATGGAGCCTCCCATCCAATGAAAACACTCTGTTTCCTCAGAATTTCATTTTTGGGTACTGCAACTAAGATCCAGAGGCTACAAGGTCTCACATTATTCCTTTCAGGAGTCCTTCCAAAGCTAATTTCCCCTTTTCTGGATCCAGTTTGGGTAACATCACCCTACCTGCAAAATTCCTTATAACTGACGATTTGCCCCCAAGAAACCTGGGAATGGTAACTTGCTAAGTGCTGAAAAGTCTAAAACAGACAGGTTCCTGGGCAAAGGGAATGATTATTAAACCAGTTTACGCTTTCATAGTGGATATGCCCTGAGAGAACCCTGATGGAGCTGGATTGCTCAACCGGGTTTTTCTTTGAAGCAGATCTTTCAGCACTCAGATAATGTCTAACAGATTGTTCCTGGTGCCTTTGAAGATCTTCTAAAGCGTAGAAGATGATATCTAAAAATCCCGCAGTCTTTTTGTGCAGTGAAGTCACCAAAGTTCTTTGATGCTGACTTGATGCCAGACTTGCGAATACTTCAGACACACATTCAAATTATGACTTATCTTCTCAGCATGGTTGGCCTGTCTTGTTCATGAAGCAACTGGGGATCATGCCTTCAGTTCACCTAGCTCGTGGTGAGATCATCCCATAACTGACACATAAACATTTGTGTGAAATACCTGCAAGTGCATAATGTATGGTGCTCCTCACCCATGTTCTGCAAGGATTAGAAATAACAAGCAGAGAGGACCAGCTTAGATTGATTGATTGATTGATTGATTGATTGATTGATTGATTGATTGATTGATTGATTGATTGATTGATTGATTGATTGATTGATTTATCATTGGATGTTTTTAATACCGCCGCTCAGTTACCATATGAAGGTCAATTTAAACAACTTCCACATCATGAGAACTTCTTGAAGAGGACATAAGCCTGCACTTGTCAGGCTGTACCAACAGGTGCCATGTTTGGCTATCCTCCTGGTTTCTGGTTTCAAGCTGAGAGGTGATTGTCTGACAGACCATTCATGTATGACTTCAACAGGCTCTTTCATCATATTTCTTCCTACAAATGTAATAGAGAACAATCTGTTTTTTCACATGTGCACATTCTTACCAAGCCTGGTGGAGTTCTACACACACACACACACAGAGAGAGAGAGAGAGAGAGAGAGAGAGAGAGCCCCCCACCAGTATTTGTTGTTCCATTGTTTCAGTCAGTAGAAAGTTGTTTACAGAGGCAATTAAATCAGTCACAGACTAGTCATAATCAAATATTGGTTTTTAAAAAAATCTTCCTTTGGGAACATTGCATTCTTCCCCAAAGCCCCTCCCAGTCCACGCCCACTCCTGCCAGTATAGAAAATAAACAGTATAGAAAATAAACCTTGCCCTCATAGTGTCAGTGGGGGGATCAAATTTCCAAGTGTGTTATGTGCCATCAAGTCACTTTTGATTTATGCTTAACGCTATGAATTAAAAACTCCAAAATTTATCTCATGAACAGCTTTGCCTAGATCTTACAAAAAAAATGAAGGCTGTAGATTCCTTTATGGAGTCAATCCGTCTCACATTGGGTCTTCCTCTTTTCCTATTGCCTTCAATCTTCTTAGCATTCCTAGTCTTCTTTTCCCAGTGAGTCTTGTCTTCTCATGATGTCACCAAAGTATGAGATGCTCAGTGTGGTCCTTTTTGCTGCTTGGGAGAATTCAGGCTTGATTCCCTCTAGAACATACTTATGTGTCTTTTTTGACAGTCCATGACATTTATATAATTTTCCTCCAACAGCACATTTCAAATGACAAAAACTCTATGTCAGGACAACCCTTGTAGTCCACAACTTGGCATATAGAGCTACATAGAGAAGTCCCCATGCATGGAGTATTTTAGATATATGTTTCATAGCAATGAAAATGCATGAGCCAGTCCTGGCATTTAAAAGAGCTAAATGGACTAGAGAACTTACTACACATGCTTACATTTGGCCAAAACCTTTCCCTCCTAATCAAAGTCCAGGATTGCTAAGTCTGGTCAGGAGCACAGAAAACAGTTGCCTCTTAGCCCTCGGCTGACCCACAACCTGCCTACGATATACTGGTGGAACCTTCATCTCAGGCAAGGGAGCTACTCCCTAGATCAGGGGTGTCCAACTCTGGCACTTCAGATGCTCATGGACTACAATTCCCATCAGCCCCTGCTAGCATGGCCAATTGGTCATGCCAGTAGGGGCTGATGGGAATTGTAGTCCATGAACATCTGACGCACCAGTGTTGGACAGCCTTGCCCTAGATTATACCCTTTGCTCTGATGACTTGCTAGAGAAGATTTCTGCAGTCCACTGGTTCTGCCTGTAGACCCACAGGTCTGGGGAAGATAGGATATGGGTCTCTCAGTGCGATAGGCCTATGTAAGCTCAGACATAAGAGTAGTCGTTTCTCTGCTGGTCTGTATCTGACAGTAGTTGTTTCTCTGCTGGTCTGTATCCAGTTTGATTCCCCTCTTGGATCCCTCCCCTATGTGCTATTCCTGTGTTGGATACATATCTTTAGTAGCTATGCTTCAGGGCCAACATCCCCATGTTGATTCTCCCCATTCAGGTATGGCTATTCATGCCACAGTGAGCCAGCTGAGCAGTGCAGTGCCTCACACTCTGCCTTTCTACTCCTGTATAAAACAGAAGAAAGCCTGAAACTATATAGGGTTCTCTGAGGTACTGGCTAGGCTAGCATCATAGTGGACTCATAAGCAGTCTGTGGATGATGACAAATTGCTGCAGAAGCAATATGGATGACCACTGGGGACCTCTCAGGTCACCTTGATAAGCGAGGCTCCTCTTACTAGGATGGTTTTACTTGTTGCATATAAAGGTTTGCTGTTTATTCCTCCTCTCAGAAGACATCATTATTCTTTCCTGGGGGCATCATTAAGTCAACGAGCACTTCATCTCCGTCTATGCTGTGGACATTAATTAAAGAAGCCTTTCATGCCTCTCTCTTTCTCCTCCTTCCACTCATCTCTCTGTCAAGCGTTAGATCAGACCTTTAAAGGTCCAGTGATAAAAAAATGCTAGGAAAAGAAGAAGAGTTTGGATTTATAACCCCCTCCTTTCTGTCCTATAGGAGACTCAAAGGGATTTACAAACTCCTTTCCCTTCCCCCCTCACAACAAACACCCTGTGAGGTAGGTGGGGCTGAGAGAGCTCAGAAGAACTGTGACTTGCCCAAGGTCACCCAGCTGGCATGTGTACAGGCTAATCTGAATTCCCTGGATAACCCTCCACAGCTCAGGTGGCAGAGTGGGGAATCAAACCCGGTTCCTCCAGATTAGAGTGCACCTGCTCTTAACCACTGTGCCACTGCTGCTCTCAACTGAGTATCAACTGAGTACCAAGTTAGGAAAAGAACTTGGTATTCAGGGCCACGTCAAGACACACTGAGGCCCTAAGCTATAACATGTTAAAGGAGCCCCTATTATTACAACTATTATAATTGACCATCCTAGTATCAAGGAAAGGTAGAAAGAATACACAAAAGAGTTATATTCTTGCAGGCAGAAATCTGGACCAACACATGAGGCAGGCAACCTAGATTTGGAGCCCCTGATCCTGGAGTCAGAAGTTGTTAAGGCGATGAAGCAACTAGCTAAAAACAAAGCACCTGGTATAGACAACATCCTGGCAGAGTTAATACAGCCCGTACCAGTTAAAACCATCATGGCCCTGTGTCAAGCAGTATGGGAATCCACTGAGTTGCCTCAGGACTGGAAAAGGTCAGTCTTCATCCCTTTATTAAAGAAAGGTGATTACCGTGTTTGTTCCAATTATCGCACAATAACCCTCATCCCACATGCAAGCAAGATCCTTCTCAAGATAATACAAGAAAGGCTAAGAACAATCGTCAAAGCACAACTCCCTGATGATGTACAAGCAGGTTTTCGACACTGTGATTAAGTGGCACTCGCGATCACATTGCAAACTTGCGATGGATCATGGAGAAAGCTTGAGAATACCAGAAGAACATCTACATGTGCTTCATTGATTACTGCAAGGCCTTTGACAGTGTAAAGCATGATAAGCTATGGCAAGCCCTGCAAAAACTAGGTGTGTCACCACATCTGATCAAGCTGATACAGTCGCTCTACACCAACCAGGAAACCATGGTAAGAATGGCACATGGGGACACAGACTGGTTCCATATCGGCAAAGGTGTTTGACAGAGCTGCATTATCTCACCCTACTTGTTCAACCTCTATGCCGAAGTGATCATGCAAAAATCAGAGCTAGAAGACTCAAAAATAGGAGTGAAAATTGGTGGCAGAGCATCAACAATCTTTGTTACGCAGATGACACAACACTGCTTGCAGAGACCGAGAGCTATCTGAGACAGTTGATAGTGAAGATCAAAACTGAAAGTGAAAAAATGGGCCTCCATCTCAATATGAAGAAAACAAACATCATGACGACAGCTAACATAGATTGGGCCCAAATTAGCATTGACAATGAGGACATTGAGTGCATCCAGGACTTCATCTTCCTAGGATCAAAAATTGATTGTAATAGAAAAGTAACTGCTGAGATAAAGCGGAGAATAGCATTAGGACGTAGTGCAATGCTGAGCATGGATAAAATTTGGAGAAGCAGAGACATCAGCATCAAAACCAAGCACAGGCTAGTCCAAGCCATCATCTTCCCCATAATCATGTATGGGTGTGAAAGCTGGACTATAAAGAAAGCCAACAGAAGAAGAATAGACGCTTTCAAGTTGTGGTGCTGGCAAAAACTACTGTGCATACCATGGACAGCTAGGATGACCAATGCACACGTCTTGAGCCGCATAAAACCAGATACATCACTAGAAAGGAAAATAACCAGGCTCAGACTTACATACTTCGGTCATGTGATGCGATCAAATTTGCTAGAAAAATCTATGATGCTCGGTCTTGTCAATGGTGGGAGAAGGCCTGGGCCCTTTCCACACTACAGGTTTACTCTAGATTAATTTTTTGAGGCTGCTCCATATTCTACAAGTTTTTCACACTGTCAAGCCCCGTAGCATAGATTAGTTTTGCTCACTTACTGATTTGTGCCACATCTGGCCGTTTACTCCACTTTTTCCCTGCCCCTGGATGTATGTAGTGCTTTTTCAAAAACCCTGGTTTAACTCCAGATGTGCCCGGCTAGTGTGTAAAACTTTTGTGGCTGCTTCACTTTCAAGATGCCCGCCTAAGCTGTGATGCAATTCAACCCAGCCAATCGGAAGGCACTACTGAATTGGAGTTGCGCGCACAGATTTTTAAGTTTCGATTTGCTCTCACTCGCCTTTTACTGCTCCTCGCAGTCGGTCATGCTTTCCATTATCTCTCCATAGTACTCGTTGGATCGGCAGGAAGATAACATGGCTTATTGTTATGCCAATTACCCGGGGGAGGCTGTCCATAAGAAGCAGAGAGGGCCTCCCCTTTTGATGCAACTAGCGTGTACTTCGTAGATGCTCTTGTAGAAGGAAGGGGATTCTCTGCTACAGTGGAGGGGTGGGGGCTATCCAGGGGTGTAAAGAGGCAAACTGGAGTCCTGGGTAAAATCTGAGTTGGTGCCCCCCCATGGACAGCCACCCCACCATGACCCATTTTTTGCACAAGGTCATTGGTGCCAGCAGGAGTGCGTTTTTAGACATACGCACTATAATTTCCAGTTGTTATCATCAGGAGATTGTCCTGATGCTACCCCCCAAGTTTGGTGCAGTTTGGTTCAGGGGAGCTAAAGTTATGTACCCTCAAAAGGGTAGCCCCCATCTCCTTAGCTCCCATTGGAAAGGATGGGGCCACCCCCTTTGAGGATCCATAACTTTGGTCCCCCTGGACCAAACCTCACCAAACCTGGGGGGGATCACCAGGGCAGTCTCCTGATGAGACCTTAAATGTTTTGAGACTGTGCCTTCAGAAATGTGCACCCCGACAGCCCCCCCCCTTTTGGATGCAAGCAGCCTGTACTTCGGAGATGCTCATCTAGAGGGGGGGGGGAGGAGGAGGATCCAGGCATGACAAGCTGGGGGCTGGAATAGAAGGGAGGGTAGATCAGAATCACCAAGATAGTTAATAACCCCAGTGAAGTGAGAATACTACAGTTTGTTTTAAAGTGCAGGCACCAGCTCTGTATTCTGTTGCCAGGCAACTCTGTATTCTGTTATTTTCTATTAGTCTCTGGAGCAGACAGAATTTCATCTCAGAAAAAAAAAATAGCCAGGTCCTTGTTGCTTCTTCAAAAGACACCATTCCAACCAAGGGATGTTGCTTGTGCTCCAGGTTTTGGAGAGTCACTCCATTGTAAATGAAAAAGAACTCTGTACATGCTTTTGGGTTGCCAACTGATCTGCTGGAAAATGTCCTTTTTTTAAAAGTCAAGGCTTAATGTGTGGGAATGCGGAGCACAAGCGCACGTTAGGCAATTGGAAGGAAGGTTTCTGAGATCTCGTTATACCCCTGCAAGAAAGCACGAGATAATGATAGCCAATAGGAAGACAGAAGTGTCATTTTCTCGTTGCCACATCACGCGGCAACACGTTCAAAAGTACCCGCCCCTGCACGGCACAACAGCCAATCAGGACATCCATGGCAATCAAGGACAACAGCACTTTTCAGTAGTGTGGAAATGTCGGCTTTCTTGAATCCGATGCAGGACCGGATACCTTCCATGGAATGTAGGTGAGGTGTGGAAGAAAAAGCCTACATTAAAAAACTTCAGTTGCTGCTCCACATAGCATTAATCCACATCTACTTTACATTTTCTGCCAGTGCGGAAAGGGCCCTGGACGCCAAAGAACACGATGGCTGGATACCACAAAAGCTGATACAGGCATGAGCATCAACCAGCTGAAGGAAGCAGTACTTAATCAAAAAATGTGGAAACAGCTTGCATATCGGGTCGCCAAGGGTCGAGAACGACTGAATGGATAACATCATCATCATTATTACCCTGAAAAAGCATTAATAAAACAATGAGGGGGAGTGTTTGTTTATTTTAGTAGTTGGGGCCTCCTCATAATCTGAGGCTCTGAAGGTTCACTTACGAAGGGAAGCTGGTATGGCTTTGCCAAGTTCCATCAAATCTCTGAAGCTGAGCAGTGACTTGTGGGAGACCACCATGGAAGGTTCTGCAGGGGAAGGCAATGGCACACCACCTCTGTTGTTCCCTTACCACAAAAACCCCTTACTGGTAGTCATGATCTCACTGATACATGGCCTAGAAGAGAGTGGGAAACTTTGAAGGGCTCCTGCAGCACTGATGCTCCTGGCGCTTCTGTTCCAGAACTGGCCCCTGAGAAACTAGCAGAGGAAGCTCCTCTAGAATGTGCTCCTGAGGAACGTGCACATAGGGGCAAAAAATCCAAACTTCACATACACGCTACAGGGGTCAGTGCTATCAGTCACAGACCAGGAAAGGGATTTGGGCGTCTTAGTTGATAGTTCCATGGGAATGTCAACTCAATGCATGGCAGCTGTGAAAAAGGCAAACTCTGTGCTGGGGATAATTAGGAAAGGAGTCTATAATAAAACTGCAAAGATTGTCATGCCCTTATATAAAGCCGTGGTGCGACCGCACTTGGAGTACTGTATCCAGTTCTGGTTGCCACATCTCAAAAAGGATATCGAAGAGATAGAAAAAGTGCAGAGAAGGGCAATGAGGATGATTGAGGGACTGGAGCACCTTCCTTGTGAGGAGAGGCTGCAGCGTTTGGGACTCTTTAGTTTGGAGAGGAGACGTCTGAGGGGGGATATGATGGAAGCCTATAAAATTATGCATGGGGTAGAACATGTTGTCAGAGAGAAATTTTTCTCTCTTTCTTACAATACTAGAAACAGGGGGCATTCATTGAAAATGCTGGGGGGAAGAATTAGGACTAATAAAAGGAAACACTTCTTCACGCAACGTGTGATTGGTGTTTGGAATATGCTGCCACGGGAGGTGGTGATGGCCACTAACCTGGATAGCTTTCAAAGGGGCTTGGACAGATTTATGGAGGAGAAGTCGATCTATGGCTGCCAATCTTGATCCTCCTTGACCTGAGATTGCAAATGCCTTAGCAGACCAGGTGCTCAGGAGCAGCAGCAGCAGCAGGCCATTGCTTTCACATCCTGCACGTGAGCTCCCAAAGGCACCTGGTGGGCCACTGCGAGTAGCAGAGTGCTGGACTAGATGGACTCTGGTCTGATCCAGCAGGCTAGTTCTAAAAAAAAACTTGCAGAACGACCTCTTCTGCAGAACTCTCCTCTGTTCCTCCAGGTTCTTGGGCAACTAAGCCACAGTCTGGGATTTGGACTACAAGTCCATCAGAATTTGCCTCCCCACAGAAGGAGTAGTGGAGGCAGAGACCTAATGCAGAAATAGCCCAGTGAAGGTACTGTGTCAGGCCAGCAGCCTATGCTCTACCTGTGCCAGAGTATTGTGAACATACTCCTTTGCCTTGGCTAAAATGGAAGTCCCTTGTTACTGCCTTCCGAAACGGAGTCTCAGTCCTTAGCGTTGGGGCTGGGCTGGGCAGTTGGTTTGATTAGCCAGTCAACTAGTTATAAGCCTTTATTCCTGGTCCAGTTCCTATTGATCCTCAAGCTTTGCTATCCAAGCCTGATAGAACTACCACTTGAAGAGACTGGCTGACCCTACTTGCAGAATATAGGCAATCCATTGCAACTTCCCAGTGTTTGCTTTTAGTAAAGTGTTGCTCACTGGACTTACGTGTAAACCTGGCTGTGATTACTCTTCTGAACTTCAAGTTTCTCTCCTGTTTTTGCAGCCTTCAAGCTGCAAAAGATAAGAAGGGAAGCTAAGCACATGGCTTCCATGTGCCTTTCCTCCCAAGTCATTTGCCACCAGAGAATGAACAAAGCACATGCATCTCTACAATGCATCTCAGGTCAATGTCAGTAACTGCCGGCAAACCAGCTGTTCACCAGTTTTATTTTCCTGAGAACATTTTATCTCCCAAGAATTGCATTCTATTCCTTTAATGCAATTTTAGAAGATGGGACCTTCTAAGGAGGTCAGGTACTCCCATCATGCATACACAATAACCCTGCCAGGTTGCTCAGGCAGAAAGAAAGTAACGGGCTTAAGATCATCCCGTTGGTTTCATGGCCGAGAGGGAATTTGAACCCTGTTATCCCAGTTCCTGCCTGGATGGCCCAGCCTAGCCTGATCTCATCAGATGTCAGGAATGCTATAGGGTCCTAGTCCTGGACAGAACCTGGACAGAGACACAATAATACCACACACACACACAGGGAAGCTCAAGCCGGTTGGAGTAGCAAGCAATGGCAAACCACCTCTGTTCATATCTTGCCTTGAAAACCCGATGGGAGTCTGGGAGTTTGCTGGTAACAAGGTTCTTTGCATTTTTTCAGTTTGTTTGGAAGGGATAGAACTCAAAATTTCAAGAAGTTTCAGCGGGGACTCTCCTGATGATACCAATTCACAAGGCAGTCTCCCATCCCCCATTGTTTTCAATGGGTAGCTAATAGGAGATGGGGGTTACACCGTTGAGAGTCCATAACTTTGGCCCCCCGGAACCAAACCTGTCTGGTATCATCAGGAGAGTCTCCTAAAGATTCCCTGAAATTTTGATGCCGCTAGCCTAAAAACTGTGCCCCCGGCAGGCCAAAAACTGAAACAAAAACCACTAAAAAACACAAACGAACATGGGGGGAGGGGGAGCAAAACTCAGATTTTATCACCGGGCTCAATTTTTCCTAGCTATGCCTCTGGCAATGTCCACTGCCACCTTAGGCTCTAGCTTGACGTTCAAACCACTGTACTATACTTGCTCTCTCATTACTTCATGGACAAATCTGCGACCTAGCTTTTGAGAAACACTTTGCAATTTCCATCCCTGGAGGTACAGTTCGGGGGCTCCTTTGTCCCCTCACTGCCTCTATGTTTCACCTTTACAGTTCCTTTTGCTAAAGTCTGATTCATTGGTGGTGGCCCCATTTAACCTGCATGAGTGACTCATGTTGCTTCATTCGAATAACGGGCACGGACAGGTTTTGATTTTGTTTTCCTGTTTCAAAAGACTTTTTAAAATGAACTTACAAGCATTGTGTAAGACGTTTTCCTGGAATCTATTTACAGCGATGTGCTTTGTGTAAAGGCTGAGGAAAATTTGATGCATAAATCTCAACTGTGACATTCCAAAAGTGGCAGGTGACTATTAATCATAATTAGCATGAACCAATTTACCTTTGACATGATTGTTTTTTGCTACTATCAACTAGGAAACAGCAGGTCATAACTTTACTCGGAGGAAGGTTGAGGAAGCCGTAGATGCTTCAGGAAACAGGGCAAACAGTATTTCCTTTCTGGCTGTTGAAGGATGTGATTCACTCGCCATAGTTATCCACAATAAGCTTTATAGAGCACAGTCAAAATCATGGCATTTTCTTTCTTATTTTGTCCTATTCACCCACCCAATTCTGATTTGTCACAATGATTTTAAATCTTCAGTGAAATTATAACATGATAATTCCAGGTGTGAGTTAAGTAGCTCTCCTGGGCCAAATCAAAGGATTTATTGTGCTGCTGATAACATTATTACAGGGAGGAAAATTTCTGTTTCTGAAATTGACTTTTTTGGATCGATTCCTCCTATTCTCTTTTAAAAGATGGAATTCACTTTCATTTTTCCTTGACAAGAAATCACCCTTTTGTAAGTTCAGCCTTTTAAGGTGCTTTATGTTACATAGAAGAGAGGAAGAGGAGTTTGGATTTATACCCTCCCCCCTTTCTCTTTTGTAAAGCTCATTGATTTCAGTGGACGTAGCACTTCTCTATCTGAATGTTTTGCAGCATGTATATATATGTATATATCTTTTTTAAAAGCCTTTTGCCTGCATGTATAAATTGGGTCCATTACTTCTACCCCTGTGCAGAATCACAGGAACAATTATCAAGAAGAGTTTGGATTTATATCCTCCCTTTCTCTCCTGCAGGAGACTCAAAGGGGCTCACAATCTCCTTTCCCTTCCTCCCCCTTCCACAACAAACACCCTGTGAGATGGGTGGGGCTGAGAGAGCTTTGAAAAGCTGTGACTAGCCCAAGGTCACCCAGCTGGTGTGTGTTGGAGTGCATAAGCTAACCTAGTTCGCCAGATAAGCCTCCATAGCTCAAGTGGCAGAGCGGGGAATCAAACCCAGTTCTCCAGATTAGAGTGTACCTGCTCTCAACTACTACGTCACTGCTGCTCCCGTGGTGGGCTTACCTACACACTGCTGCTCACATAGTGGAGCTACGTCACTACGCCACTGCATACCATATGGTGCATGCATACCACTGCATACCATGTGGCAGGGAATTAGCAGAATGCCGAAAAGGTCTAGGAAGATATTGCCTCTCTCTGAGCATCTACACAATAAAATCAGAAATTTTGCAAAACCTCCCTTCCCTCTCATTCTCTTTTCAGATTTCTCTTTGATCAAAATGAGATTGCGTAGAAACTGATTCCAAATTCCTAAAAAGAGGCAAATACCTCTTGGAGGTGTTTGGCAAACAGGCCTCAGAACAATTCTTGCTGTCAATAGCCTTGTAGAATATCACTCCTCCTGTCTTTACTAGTTAGGATTGCCAGCCTCTGGTGGTTAGCCATAATGAAAGTGGTGTAGGTTGCTCAAAGATTAACAAGTCCAAGCAAGCACCTGTAAGGCTAATGGTATTATCGTACCAGCGTCCATAATATTCACTTAAGCCATTTATAAATAAACTTTTATACTGTGTTAAACTTAACAACATTAACAATATATACACAGGTTTATTGATGTGTGGTAATTTACACAATGATTCCTAAACCAAACAATCCCTCTACAAAGGGCTCACAACAACAATGTGCACATGGTCTCACATTCCCCGGTTGTTGAATGACTTCATGAAACCTTCACAATGGCCCATTATCTTATAATCTTCCAAAAAATCATTTCCCCAAAAAGGCCTCCAAAAAATCCTTAAGGTCCATTTTTGCTCTGCTACATAAGAACTGGCTCTCCAGGATAGATACTTTGGCCTGTTGCTTCACTCTGAAGTTGGATATAAATCCAACTTTTGCTGAAAGCCAAAACATGCCCTCCCCAGACTCTTCCTCCAACATTTCTAGGACCCCTTCTATACATATATAATTCACTTTCAATCCACTTTCACAATTGTTTGCAATTGATTTTTGCTATTCTGCACAGTGGATTTTTGCTATTCTGCACATAGGAGCAGCAGTGGTGGAGTGGTTAAGAGCAGGTGCATTCAAATCTGGAGGACTGGGTTTGATTCCCTGCTCTGCCGCCTGAGCTGTGGAGGCTTATCTGAGAAATTCAGATTAGCCTGTATACTCCAACACACACCAGCTGAGTGACCTTGGGCTAGTCACAGTTCTTCTGAGCTCTCTCAGCCTCACCTACCTCACAGGGTGTTTGTTGTGAGGGGGGAAGGGAAAGGAGTTTATAAGCCCCTTTTAGTCTCCTTACAGGAGAGAGAGGGGGATATAAATTCAACTTTTCTCCTCCTCCTCCTCCTCCTCCTCCTCCTCCTTCTGTTTCCAAACTTTTAACTGATCCAATGTGTACTTCCCAAAAGCTGATGAAAAGATCAAGTACTGACAATTAAAAAGTGTGTTCTGAAAATGTGATGTGTTGCTGAAATGTCAGCTTTCATAGTAATGACCAGACTGACAAAAGTGAACAACAGAACTGAGAATGTTGTTGATCAAGGGACCCTGCGGACTTCTTTAAAAGGCATATACAGGTTGATGGGCAAAACTACAAAATGAGTGTTTTTACATGAAGCCGATTATTCAAGAGAGTCGTTTCCCCCACCCTAATTCCAAAAATGGCATGCTCTCTAATCAGCTCTTCCACATTACTTTGCTTATTGTGCTAAATTTGTTTTCCCCAAAAATATGTCTTTTGCATAAGACCCTTTGGAATGATTGGATTCTGAAAGCTGAAAGCCAGCTTCATAATGGCTTGGAAAAAGGAAAGACTCTGTTGACAACTGGAAGAGGAAAGAAAGCCAAGATTTTGGTATCTTTGGAGGCAGGCCAGTGCGAATTCTGGTCTCTCTGGAGTTTGACAGGCATAGGAGACCATCTGCATAGTGTTTAACCATTTGTTGGGATCTTAGTGAAGGAAGTGCTGATGTTTGCTAACTCAGTCACAATCTCTCTCTCTCACACACACACAAGTGCAAATTCCAACCACTTGACAAATGCTTGCAGGGCAAAGTGTTCCAGAGAAGTCACTTATGCTACTAAATTCCAGGAACTGGGTAGAAAAGGCTGAGATTGATAGTCAACTGATACAGAGATTCAGATGATCTACTGGAGGTCCTCAAACCTTCCCAGAGACATAAACATGGTGGTCCTCGTTTCCCAGACATTTCACAGCCTAGCAAATAGACTAGAAGGGGACAAGGTCAGCTAAATGGTGGTGGAAAAGCCAGGCATTTTTGTAGGCCTGAATGGAGTTGCAGGTGCAGTGATACTGATCATTTATGGCAAAGCCCTGCATCTGTGCACCTAACTTAAGCTACCATTTTCCCCCCTTCAAATAACAGCTGACTTGCTGTTTTTAAGGCAAGAATTATTCAGAGATCCTCTTAGTTCTTTAGTTCTCCTCTTCATTCCTTAGTTCTCCTCTTTTCATAATATCCTTGCTGTTTCTCCTCTTAGTTCCTAAGGAGCTAAGGAAAGAAATGCCATTAAGAATCTCAGCTCAGATCCAGAAATCATCATACTTCCAGCGGACAAGGGAAATGCCACAGTAATCATGAAGACTGAACAATATAAAGAAAAAATCAGAGAACTCCTGGATCCCACAACATACAAAAAACTGAAACAAGACCCAACCAAGAAAATCACTTGCTAAACCACCACATTGATTAGGAACTCCTCCATTCAACCAGACACATGCCAACGACTCGGCCAGTCAGAAGCTCTTCCACCCTGGTTATATGGACTCCCAAAAATCCACAGGGACTCCATTTTACTCAGACCTATTGTGAGTGCGATCGGTTCTCCCACATATCAACTGTTAAAAGATTTTGACTTCACAGTTACAAAGCCACATTGGACACACAACACATTATGTTAAAGACTTAGCCCACTTAATTGAAAAAAATAGCAATCTCCATCTCAACCCTAGCGAAAGACTTATCAGCTTCGATGTTGTCTCACTGTTCACCAAAGTTCCAGTGAAAGACACACTCGCACTCATCGGCCAGATTTTTCCAGACGACATCACAGCTTTGTTTCAACACTGCCTAACAACCAGCTACTTCCAATGGGACAATGATTACTATGAGCAGACAGATGGGGTAGCCATGGGGAGCCCCCTCAGCCCGGTAATAGCCAATTTTTACATGGAACATTTTGATAAACACCCCCTCAAAACAGCACCAAGGAAACCCGCAACTTGGTTCCGATTTGTGGATGACACTTTTACAATCTGGAGCCATAGCGAGGAAGAACTGCTGAATTTTCTGGACCACCTTAACAGCATCCACCCAAACATCCAATTTACCATGGAAGCTGAAAAAGAAGGGAAACTGCCTTTTTTAGATGTCTTGGTCTTTTGCAGACCCAACCATCAACTGGGCTACCCAGTATACAGAAAAACCCCACACAGAGACCGGTATCTACATAAAAACTCCAATCACCATCCACAACAGAAAAGGGATATAATCAAAACTGACAGATCGTGCAAAAAAAATTTGTGAACCTCACCTCCTCCCTGATGAAATCAATCATCTAGACTGGGCTCTGCAGGCGAATGGCTACTCCACAACAGAAATCAGAAGAGCTTTAAGACCAAGAGAAACCCAGAGGACTGAGGAGAAACAGCCCACCACAGGAAAAATATTTCTACTGTACATCAAGGAAATCACAGATCAAATAGGGAAACTGATGAAAAAACATAACCTACAAACCATCTTCAAACCTACTAGGAAAATACAGCAGATGCTAAGCTCAGCAAAGGACAAGAGAGACCCCCCTCACTTCTGCAGGAATTTATCACAAACCCTGCAGCTGTGGAAAGGTCTACATTGGAACCACAAAACGCAGCATTCAAACTCGTATTAAGGAGCATGAAAGACACTGTCGGCTTAACCATCCTGAAAAATCTGCAGTTGCAGAACATGTCTTAAACAAAACTGGACATAATGTTTTATTTGAAAACACTGAAATTCTGGACAATTTAGAAGGTTACTATGTCAGACTGCACAGGGAGGTCATTTAAATTCAAACACCAAGACAACTTCAACAAGAAAGACGAGACTCTGAGAAGTAACAAAGTTGGGCTACCAGTACTTAAAAACACCAGAAGCAAAGGCCAAGGACATGCTAAGTTCATGGACAATGGACTCCACCCATTCACAGGATTTGCATTCACCAATACTGCTGCTGCTGCAGGGCATGCAAATGTGAATCACTCCCTGGACTGGAAAACCCCACCTGCAATACTATACTATCAACTACACCTTTGCATAGCAAGTTCCACCCAAACACTTACTGATTGGTTCCTCACCTGGGGACATGACAATTTATACCCCACTAAAACATTCCCTTTTCTCTAGACACAGTGTGTAACAGACTTCCCTCTGTGATACACCTCTGAAGATGCCAGCCACAGATGCAGGCGAAACGTCAGGAACTAGATCCACCAGACCACGGCCACACAGTCCGGAATACCCACCACAACCAGTTGAAGCCGGCCGTGAAAGCCTTCGACAATACATTCAGAGATGGTTTGCCATTGCCAGCCTCTGTGTAGCAACCCTGGATGTCCTTGGCAGTCTCCCATCCAAGTGCTAACCAGGGCCAACCTTGCAGATCTGATGAGGTCAGTCTAGCATGGGCTGTCCAGGTCGTGGCAATTAGTTGTAATACAATAAATAGGGTTAGATCCACTGCCAGGATAAGTGTGGATCACTGCTATCCCCCCACCCATTCCTTGTTGAGCCCACAATGTAGATTCCCAGGATCACAAGACCCACATGAATTGATAGCCACATGGGTTAGGGGGATACAATGGAGAGATGTAAAGAGGCCAATCTCTCCACCCTCTTTTGCCAGTGCTGATGAAAGGCAGAAAGGGCCATTTCACCCCTCCCTTTTCTCCACTGCAGCTCCACCCCACCTGACCCTGCACTGGAAGGATTTGCAAGAGATCTTTGATTATGCATTCCTGCATTGCAGGGGTTGGGCTTGATGGCCCTTGGGGTCTCTTCCAATTCTATGATTCTATGATCTGCAATTCCTTCCATTGCTAGTTGTTCAGATCCAGCCCATAGCTGAACCTAATAAATGTACTGGGGTAAAGGCAGACTGTTTAAAATGCACTATGGGTAGATGTTTGTGACTTCTCAGTTTCCTAGCAACAACTCCACAGCACGTACGGTCAATTCTTGGAAATATTTTTTGGGGTGCAGATGGCTTCTCTGCGAGAGCTACATTGAATCATCCTTGACATGTGTAAGGGTGGGGGTTAGTTTCTGCTCTTTCTGCCTGGCCTTGGCGCATTCCTCATTCTGGGCTTCGTGCCCGGGGCGGTTGTGGCCTTAACCTTGCTGTGATTATCTTGTGTGTTTGAAGCTTGTTTCTGTTCTGTCGTGGGAATTCTGCTGGGATCGCTTAGGGGAGGTGGCTGAAGGTTCCGGGTGAAAAGCTACACCTTAAGCCTGGGAAAGTCAGAACTGTGACTCCGTGTATTGCGATCATTGAAGTTTATGAAATAAACATACTGAACTCAGTTCCTTTGTTTCGAGTCCTTTGAGGTTCCTTACATTATGCGGATTCTCACTTCTCTATCTTCGGATTGATTTTGGTTCACTACCATTTTCCATCCGTTTTGTGGATCCCTGATGCCCAACGACATGCAGGGATTGAACACCGAGAGTTCGCCGTGACTTGGAAGGCGCTAAGACTGTGGTAGCCCCCAAAGAGGTGTTCCATATCTCTCCTTCCACATGACAGTCTCTCTGGAGGAGCTTCTTCAGCTGGAACCCGTCTCTCCTGGTGACCCTCTCTAAGCCTCGGCTCAGCCGGAGCTTAGCCTTCCTCCAACTGCAGGTGGCTGAGCAAGTGGGCGAAGCTCCCCTGATGGCTCGGCGCGACCTGCTCTGCCGGCTGCCTGGAAGTGCGTCAGGACTTCGCACAATCCTGCGGGTGGAGTGTCGATGGATCGCGCCCCCCTGGGGCAACATTTCACCACCCGGCCAGCATATGGATTACAAACCGGTGATGCTAATCGGGTCGAGGAGGAAATCGGGGTATCAAACTTCATCCACGGGGACACAGAAGAGTCCCTGGCAAGATTTCTGGATCAATAATTCGAGGATCCCTCCCCGGGCGATCGCTCGGGAGAGCACCGGAGCGCGCTCGAAAGGCTCGCGCCCCCCAACGACCCAGGACTCTGAGGATGAAGTGTTGGAGTTACCTAAAACTTCCAGACTCAGGCTCACTTTCGGGCAGAAGATATTCGCACTCCGCTGACCCTCCAGACTTATCGGATCTCGAGTGGAGCTGCAGCCATGCTCCCTTTGAACGTGCCCGCACCTCCAGATCTGAGTTGATGGGGGCTACCGCCCTACCGGCCACGGATGCACGGCGTCCCCCGGTTTCGGATCTTTGGGAACAGCTGGAAGCCCTCGAGAGAACCAAACGGGACTGGGAGCAGGAACGGATGGCTCTCGAAAAAGAGCGCGAAGCCTTAGAACAGGAACGGGAGCAGGAGCGGGAAGCCTTTGAAAGTGAGCGATTAGCTTTTGAACAAGAATGTGAGTTGTGCACCGAAGCCGCAGCGGGAATCTCAAAGAGAAGGATGTCCTAAGAGACCAGTTCCTCAAAGACCTCACTTCCCGTGATCGAGTCCTAGAACACTCCAGACTCGAGCTCCAGCGCCAACGCGAATGCCTTAAAGTGCTGGAAAACCAAGGAGTAGTCGAGGCGGAACTGCAACGTAGAGAACGGGATAGGCTGCAACGTGAACGGGAGGCTCTCACACATCGTGAGAGGAAGTTGGCGGCAAGGGAAGCGACGCTCCAGAGAAATCTCGAAGTGCCACCAGTGGCTTTACCTAGCACCGGTGGCTTTACTCGCCGTCTATCACCCCGGATCGTATCACGCTTCCCCTACCCCAACGTAGAGTCCTACTCCCGGTGCAACCTCCAGCCCCTGGTCTAGGGGCGCAACCACCGCCTGCACAAGCTCCGGCCCCAGTTCCACGAGCCGGTAGGGGTTACCCTCGCCCTCACATTCCTGCACGTTTTGATGGAACAGCTTCCAGGTTGCCATATTTCATCCTGCAACTCGACGCACACATGCTTGAGTTTGATGATCTTTATAGGTCCGAAGCCGAGAAGGTGCGTGACATCGGCTCCGTGCTGGATGGAGACGCGGCAGAATGGTTTGTGGAGTTGCATGAAGTAGCAGGGGCCCCTGAATTTCAAACCGTGGCAGCTTTACTTCAAGGGTTGTGACTCCGTTTTCAAGATCCGGAGGAGGTGAACAAAGCCATCAAGACTGTTAAAACTCTCAAGCAGGGAAATAAAACCTTTGCAGAGTTCGCCACCGGTGACTCCAGGGTTGGCCGCTGAGCAAACTCCCCGGACTCACCCGAACGCGATGAAATGTGAATACTTTCCACGCACGCTGTTTACTCGGAAATCTGCACCTGGGCATGCATGGTGCTGGAACTCCCAGACTATTGCGGAATGGGATTACAACCGGCAACCTTATTGCGTCTGCCGTCTCAATCGCCTCCAAGACGGGGAAAACCGCTCAATTCAAACTTCCTGCCACAACCGGCAGCGACGTACGCCTGCCCCGCCAAAGAAGGCGAAAGTGCAGGTCTGCTGGCAGCCGAATCCATTCCTGATGGCGCCACCGCCTCGGGTTATGTTTATATTGTGGGGGCCCGGGCCACATGGCGGCTAACCGTTCAAAAAAACAAAAGGCATACCAGTCCCAGCTTCTTCCCCAAGTCAACGGTATGAACTTCCTTGCAAGACGGGTACTCGGGGGCTCCCAAGGAGCTGCGCAAACTACCGGCGATGACGAAGCCCGGGGAAGCTGATGACACCGAACCTGAAGGGGTGAGCCTCTCGTCGGGTCCTGTGGAAGAGTTTCCTGTACCCAGATGCGGTGGAGTGAAGGGGGAGCCCCCATAACCATTATGACCACGCTAACCAATACCTCCAAGCACACCCATATTCTGGCACGAAGCTCTCGTAGACTCCGGTTGCTCCTACTGCCTTTATGAAGCCTCAGGTATTGAGCAACTAGGGGCTCGAACATATAGCATTGGCCAAACCCATTCCCTTTACTCAAAATGAATGGCAGCCCGTTGGGCACCGACGGTCCGGCTTGTTTCAAAACCCAACCAGTGCTCCTGCGATGTGCTGAACACTGGGAAAGACGTAGCTTCATTCTGGCTCCAGTCGCCAAACATCCCATAGTGCTGGGCATGCCCTGGCTTCTCTCCCATGAACCCACCATCTTCTGGGGGCAACGCATAGTCTGATTCACCGATCCTCCTTGTGGGGATCACATGCACGAGGGTGAGCCACCGGCAGAGGCTGAAGAAGACCCCGAGGCGCCCCAGGCAATGGTTATATATATATATATATAAACCTTTATTAGGCATAGAATCCATATAACAGCCAACATTGTCCAAACAAGTATCCCATACATGAGGACCATCGCAGGTAATCATTTCAAAGTTTCCATAAGGAACCTAGCTACAGAAGTTAAAATCTCGGAGGCAGAATTGTTTAATAGGAACGTAATCTTCCCCACAGTAGAGTATTCATTAAAGATTACAGGACAAAGAGCAAAAAGTCTGGTCCTAGATCCCTCGTATTTGGGGCAGTCGAGCAATATATAACCCATGGTTTGAATCACTGCAGGCCAATGGGGACATTTCATCTTGCAGGTCGATTTTTCGGAACCTTCCTTGTAGCATAGAGCAAGGGAAGGAGTTACTTCGAGCCCTAGTGATTATCCATCTATTCTTGGGTTCCTGAAGTAAACTCAAATAATCTGCCATGTGATTGATTTTAAATTTGATGTTAAAAAAGAGGGGGGAGCAATTGCTTCTCGCCTTGTCCTGCAGAACTTGAAACTCTTGATCTAGCAGTCGCCTTTTTAATTGAGAGAAGATTTCAGAAGCAGGCAGTATTTGCAAGGTTTCCCAGGAAAATCCTAGGGAAAGTATTTTAGTTTCCCACTGCCCACCACCACTTAGATTCATGAAGTTGAGGGAGGATAAGATATATAAGACTGTCAGTATCTGAGTTAAAGCACAGGCGGACCCAAAACTTCAAGGTAAATCTCATTGTGGCTTTTGTAGCCAGGAGATGTTGTCCCGCTTCCAGACAGAGTGTGGTATATGGAATACAATGTGGCACTCCAAATATTTTATATAGAAAAGCTGACTAAATCCTCTCAACGCTATGATCTCCAAGCATTGATCCACAAGGGGATCGCATACAACAATTGGAGAATAACTTTCATATTGAAAACTTTCACTAACGTATGGAAAAAACCTGTTACCTTTTGTAAAAAAAAAAGAAATTCTCAACTCCCGCCACAGTAGCTCTCTACAAGCTTACATAGCTAGGTCTCTATGTTTGGACCAATGGGCTTTGTGGTGAAAAAAACAACTCCCAAGTATTTACAGAACTTAATCCTTGTTTGACAGATGCACCACCTGAGTATCCATCTGCTAGGTTTTATAGGTGTTAGCAAACACAATCACTTTAGATTTGGCAGGGTTAATAAGTAAATGAATTCGCAGTACAATAGTTGTTGCATTTATCAGCAGTCTATCGAAATCAATTCTCGCTCTTTGAGAGTAATAGTGCATCATCTGCAAATAAGAGCAATGGTAGAGAGTCAATGCTACTGTGCTGGGGCAAGGTGCGCTTGACCGATCCCAGCCCGAGGGACAACCATTAATAAACAAATTAAATAGAAGAGGGGCCAACACGCAGCCTTGTTTGACGCCTTTGGAAGATTGAATTTTTGGTGTTAATTTTCCTGATGGATCACATCTCACTTGGAAGGTAGTGTTAGTATACAAGGCTTTAACAAGGGCAAGCAGCCTGCCATCTATGCCCATTTTTGTAAGTTTTTCCCATAGAAGTTCCCTGCTCACCGAGTCAAATGCCCCTTTTAGGTCTAAAAAGGCAACATACAAGTTGGATTTGCCCCTTGAGACATACTTAGATATCATCATATTTAGAAGAATGACATGGTCTAATGTAGATTTCCCTTTAGTAAACCCAATTTGTTCCGGGCCAATAATCTTATTTCCATTAGCCCATAGGGTTAGTTTGTTTGAGAGATATTTAGCATATAGTTTTCCTGCAATGGATAATAGACTAATGGGCCTATAGTTAGAAGGAATAGTGGGTTTTAGCCAGCGACCCGAGCCCGGAACTGGCCGGAGATCCCAAACAGTATTGGGACTTAGCCAAAGTCTTTGCAGAACAGGAGTGAGATCAACTCCCCCCCCCCATAGGGACACAGACTGTAAAATCCTCTTGGTCCCAGGGGCACAACTCCCCAAGGGTAGAATATATCGGATGAGCCCAACCGAGGAGAAGGAGCTTCGAGCCTTTCTCGATAAGAATCTGGCTCGCGGTTTCATTCGCCGAGCCACCAAGAGCACCCACGCAGCACCCGTTTTGTTTGTGAAAAAGAAAGATGGAACCCTACGTCTGTGCACTGATTATCGTGGTCTCGACACTGTTTCTCATTGTCAACAATACCCTCTGCCCCTGATCAAGGACCTGCTCGATGCCTTGGGAAAGGGGCGTATTTTTACCAAACTGGACCTGAGGGAGGCTTATTACCGAAATGTAATTGGTGAGGGATTCGAGCATTTAACAGCATTTAATACCAAATTTGGACAGTAAGGAATATCTTGTAATGCCATTCGGATTATCCGGCGCTTCCCAGGGGCTTTCATGTCACTTATTAATGACGCCCCACAAGATTTTCTTGTTCAAAGGGGTGGTGGCCTATTTGGATGACGCTCTAATATATTCCCAAACGATGGAAGAGCATGAACGTCTGGTCAGGGCTGTGTTGCAACGTCTGCTCGATAACTCCCTATTCGCAAAACTGTCCAAATGTGCTTTCCACCAAACCTCCATGGATTACCTAGGTTATCAGATCTCTCCAGAGGGCCTGGAGATGGATCCGGCAAAAGTTGCAGCTGTAGTGAATTACCGACACTCCACCACCCAGAAGGAACTTCAATCGCTTCTAGGATTTGCTAACTTTTATCGAGATTTTATCTCCCTTACCTCTGCTAAGTTTGCTCTACCACTCACAGACTTTACTGCGCACCAAAAGGAAAGGGACCCCAGGCATCGTAAAACCCGGGGCTCCCCTCTCCTGGTCCCCTGATTGTCAAAAATCGCTTCAGGCTCTTAAGACAGCTTTTACCACTGGAGCCCATTTTGAAACACCCAGATCCCACTTTGCCTTTCATCGTGCATAAGCCAATGTTTCGGATAAAGCCCTAGGAGCAGCGCTCTTGCAGAAAAAAAATAAAGATAAATAAACTCGTAATTCATGTGCTTATTTTACCTAAAAACTGTCCGGCCCTGAACTCAACTGGACGGTTGGGGATAAAGAAACGGCAGCCATTAAGGAGGCTTTGTCTACGCATGGCATTATTAGAAGGCGCTTGGCAGCCACCGTTCCAGGTTTGGTTGGATCACAAAAACTTGGCAGCTTTGTCTACTCCACTCAAAATGTCGACCAAACAATTAAGATGGGCGGACTTTTTCTCCAGATTCAACTTCACCATCCATTTTTTCCCTGGTAATAGCAACAAATTAGCTGACACCCTGTCCCGCCTCCCCAAGGGGACAGACACTTCCTTACGCGCCATGCCTCGCACTATTCTCACACCTTCTCAATTGGGCTTGGCGGTAACCCGATCCCAGACAGTTATGCCCCCGAAACATTCCCCAATGAATGTCCCGGACGTTGTATCTCCGTTTCTACGTCACCTGGAGGAGGCGGGACGACAGGAGGTTCCGAAAGAGGAATCTGACCCCCTCCTGCAGTTGCAAGGGGGAGTTTGGAGATGGGGTGACTGCTGGTACGTCCCACCGGCCCTACGTAAGCAGGTTCTACTGGCCGGCCATGACGCCCGACAAGCGGGACACTTTGGATTTTTGAAAACGCTTCACCTACTTAGGAGGCAGTTTTGGTGGAGCACCATGCGCAAGGACATTGAGGCATACATAAAAGGGTGTCCGACGTCCGCAGAGGCTAAGGCCGTCCCTGGTAAGCCGCACAGTTACTACACCCCATCCCCCCGGCAGCTCGGCCGTGGCAAGTGATTTCCATGGATTTCATCACAGATCTCCCCGAAAGCCGTGGTAATACAGTACTTTGGGTGGTGGTGGACCTCTTTTCCAAACAGGCGCACTTCGTTCCGTGTTCCACCATTCCCTCGGCGCCTAAGTTGGCCAAATTGTTTATTCAACATATCTATCGTTTGCACTCATCGCCCAGAGAGAGTGATCTCCGACAGGGGCCCACAGTTCATATCTAAGTTTTGGAAAGCGTTCCTGGAGTTGTTGGGAACTGCTTTGGCTGTGGCTGTCCCGTACCACGTGCAAAGTGACTGCCAGCCCGAACGGACCAACAGAACGCTAGAGCAGTACCTACGTTGCTACACCAACTGTCATCAGGATAACTGGACAGAGCTTCTTCCCTTTGCCGAGTATGCCTACAACAACGCGGTTCACAGCAGCACCAATTAAACTCCGTTTGAAGTCGTCTCGGGTCGTTCGTTTCCCCCGTTACCCCAGCTCCCCGATCATGCGCTCCAACCCCCTGACTTTGGTGACTGGATCCGGTCTCTAGCTGAAGGCTGGAAATCCATTTCTTCCTCGCTCTCGCAAGCGCAGGAAGCCCAAAAAAGACAAGCGGACAAACATAGAGTGGATTTTCCTCTGCAAGTGGGGGCGTGGGTTTATTTGTCTACCAAAAACCTTAGGGATGTGCATAAATACTCCAAGCTAGGCAAGAGAATTCATAGGTCTGCTTCGGATCACCCAGGTGATCAACGATGTGATTGCTTGGTTAGAATTGCCCACTTCTCTCAGTAATATTCACCCTGTATTTCATTCTAGCTTACTCCAAGAAGGCTTCAGATTCAGATGCTTGGCAATTTTACCCAACAGAGGTTCCCCCGCCGGTGATCGTTGATGGCCAAGCAAACACCATGAAATCGACGCTTATTCTGGATTCTCGCTACATACCTAAACGCTTGCAATATTTGGTTTCCTGGGTGGGATATCCCTCGGGCCATAATCAATGGGTGTATGTTGAGGGAACATTGACTTTCCCCCTTTGATCGCTGCTTTTCATAAGGCTTTCCCTCATAAACCAGGTGGAGAGGGGGCTTTCGTGGAGGAGGCGGAGTGTAAGGGTGGGGGTTAGTTTCTGCTCTTTCTGCCTGGCCTTGGCGCATTCCTCATTCTGGGCTTCATGCCCGGGGTGGTTATGGCCTTAACCTTGCTGTGATTATCTTGTGTGTTTGAAGCTTGTTTCTGTTCTGTCGTGGGAAAACTGCTGGGACGTTTGGGGGAGGTGGCTGAAGGTTCCGTAAAAGCGACACCTTAAGCCCGGGAAAGTCAGAATCCGCATTCCGTGTATTGCGATCATTGAAGTTTATGAAATAAACGTACTGAACTCAGTTACTTTGTTTCTAGTCCTTTGAGGTTCCTTACAACATGGAGTAGTCTGCTGGCAGGGCAGACAGACCTAGGACAAAGACACCAAGTATTTCACGGCAATTCCTTGTTGTCCTCTAGCTCATAAACAGCAGGTCACTTCAAAACATCTCTGGTCAGAGTAACCTCTGTTAGATTGCCTAGAGCAGTGGTTCTCAACCTGTGGGTTGGGGCCCCTTTGTGGGTCGAATGACCCTTTCACAGGGGTCGCCTAAGATTCTCTGCATCAGTGTTCTCCATCTGTAAAATGGATAAATGTTAGGGTTGGGGGTCACCACAACATGAGGAACTGTATTAAAGGGTCGTGGCATTAGGAAGTTTGAGAACCACTGGCCTAGAGGAAAGAAATGTTTCATTATGAAGCTCTTGTTGTGTCTGCTCATAGCTTCTACCCAAGCAGGCCATTCTTGGTCCAAAGCAGGTCAATGCCATTTTAACATCATACAGCATTTACTCTTGTTTGATTTAATGCACTTCCATCAGCTCTACTTGAAGGCCAATATACCGGTAGCCTTTTCTGCACAAATTCTCCTAAATGTTTCCGACACCCCCCCCCCCCCCGCCTTTAACTGTGATGTTTGTCCGCACTCACCTCTTCCAACCATTTCACTTTTTCTGCTGATGCATTGATTCGATGCCTTGGCAGGCTGTTGAATCATTACTTCATGTAATGGTGGGTTTACTCACGAGTAAATTTCTCCCTAAATGTGAGAGAGAATAGCGAGGAAAACAGCCCAAAAAACTATAAAATGCACAGAACATTGACAACCTAGAGGCGATGGGGAAAGGTGAGGAACATGGAAAATGGCGGCTCAGGCTTTGAGGGGAAAGTTGAGCGAGGGCACAGAGGCTTGAGAAACGGGCTGGCTTTTTGGCAGGAAATTTAAAACATTTCAAGAATACTGCACTGTGAGGGAGGTTGGCTTGAAAAAGGCCTCAGCCCAAAAAATTGTCATGAAAGGGTGTTAAAATACAATGGATTAAAAGAAAAATGAAATGTTTCCAGAACAAATGGGGGGAAATGAAGTGTGGAACGCCATGAAGGAAACAACCTTGGAAACATTTTAAATGACTTGTGCCAAAAAGGCCAATCTCACACTACCCTGTATGCATTCTGTTTATGCCCATGTCAGTCAGCTGCAGTAGACATAATGGTAGACACCATGCTCTTACACTGACTTCTACCAAGAATTCAAATTTGATACATCTCTGCACTATTATTTAAATATCCAAGCACAACTGGCCATTTCCACATATCTTTGCTTCTTGATGGTAGACATAATGGAATGACATGCGAAGTAGCAAAAGTCTGTGTGATCGCTTGTTTGATAAGACAGAGAAATGTGGGCTAGGCTCAGCAAATAAGTTCACTATTCCATTCATTTTGTTATCTAAATTGTGACACTTTAAACAATTCATTGTTTTATGATTATGAATCATGTTCAACTGATCTGCTATTCTGTTTGCTGATCTCTGATCATAGTAAAGCTTGACACCACCTTAACCTAAGAGCAGAGGTGTAGCTCCAAGGGGACAGGGGGCGCACCGCACCAGGCGCACGTCACTGTGGGGGTGTGGCAAGGGCGTTCCGGGGTGGGTTGGGGGTGGAGGACACACCGGTGCACTAGGCGCTTTCCCCCCTTGCTACACCTCTGCCTAAGAGACCTAGCACCAGCCAGAGAACGCAAAACCATCCCTATTGTCTGAGCAGGAAGGAAGGGGCTACTGAGCTCGGATCCTTCTCCCTAGCCAGCCAGAAGAAGATGACATCCAAGTCAAGGGGAATCTGGAAGATCTTAGTTTCCATCATACCTTGAGAGTCAAAAGTATGTTGGCACAGTTCCTGTTAGTTCAGGCAGGTTGCTGGAATGTGCCTGGGGAAACTAGTGCTCCTGCCTGACCTCACAAAGCCAGGGTGTAACCTGAACATCACTTTGCAAGATGCTTCCTTCCTCTACTTGTTCCTTCCACATTTCCTGATACCTGACTCTTCCTTCACCTGTGGCAAGGAAGCAAGCAAGTGTGGCATGTATCAGGTGAGGCAGAAGGGGTTAACCCACTGCTTGACAGGGAATGAGTCCTCCTTGGACTTCTGCCAAATCAGGAGATTAAAGATACCCATTCAGGGTGAAAGGTGGCACTCCTATATTCATTACTTTCATCTGTCTGCCATTTTATCTGCCTGTATTTATCTTTGTAGATGGCAGGATGGCTTTCCGTTTGCCTATATATGTGTTTGTGTGTCTGTGCGTGCGTGTGTGCGCACACGCATGCGTGCTTTTGTCTATCTATACCTCTTTCTGTCTCTTTGTTTGCCTTTGACCACTTGACTGTTTTCCTGACTTATTCCTTCCACATTCCCTGAGTCTCTCCTTAAAGGTCTGTCCTTTTCTTCCTTGTCTGTCTGTCTGTCTGTCTGTCTGTCTGTCTGTCTGTCTGTCTGTCTGTCTGTCTGTCTAGCATTCTGAATCTTTACATGTCCTTTCTGATTTTCCTCTTTCTATCTGTTTTGTCAGTTTGCCTATGATTATAATGATCATACCCCACCACACACAAACACATACATTCAGGGCTCTTTGTAGGATGGTACTGATCAGTACTGTATACTGTCCAGCACCTTTTTTCAGGCTCTCTAAAATCACAAGGAGAAAATTCATGGAAATATATGATTATCAGCATGGGGCAGGGGGCTCTCCCAAGCCCTGAGAATTTGTGGAAATCAGCACAACCTTGTATCTCGGTACTGGAACCTTGAAAAAAAACACCTCCATACAGGAATACAAATATATTACACACATACAGCATATGTTTGTAAGTCACTTTGAGACTCCTTCCAGGAGATATATACTCCGCTAATATATTAAAGTTGTGTGTGTGTGGTGTGTGTGTGTATTCCAACTCTATGATTCCATGATTCTAAATAAGAAATCCTTTCTTTCCTGTTATACATCTACATTATTGTATGCTTGGTTACATCTTGCTACCTATCCGCTGTCTCACGTGATGTCTCTACCTCGTCTCTGTGTCTCCTCTCTGGTGTGGTGTCTGCTCAAACAAAGAAACAGAGTTAACTTTATAACTTCAGATGTCCGTGCTTACTAACAGGTAAGCAATGGCTGTCTGACTGACCAATAGTTAATCAACAGACCCGGTCATAAACAGTGACTTCAGCAACTTGTTTACATACCGACAGTTAACCCTTTTATATCTGAGTTGTGACAGACACGTGCAAAACCCCAACAGGTACACAGGGTCTGATCCACATACAAACATAATGCAAGAGGAGGTTTAAATAGAAGTGGCCTGCACCCCCAACGCTGCCCATCGGCAACCCGCCTTTCGTGCAGCTACTACAAAAAAGCAATTTCATATAGTTAGTGGAGGGTGGATGGAAGAGGTAAAGAGAGGGACCTGTCCACCAGCTATCCTCCCCTCCCCTCCCCATCCCAGTCCTTGTCCAGTGATTAGAAGCACGTGGCCGCTTGCCAAAGAGTCTTTACAAACAAGAGTGTAGCCAAGCCCTGGGTCTCTCTGTGCTCCAGTTCGTGCCCTCCCTGCAGCTCAGCTGTCTGACTAGCAGCCCTGCTTTCTGCTTCTAGGTTCATGTAAGGCCTGGAACGCTCCCCAATTATCCCTGGAAAATACCAGCTCGCGCATAAAGAGACAGCAATAATATTTTATTTGTGCTTTTTTATGATACAAGCTCTTGAAAGCAGTCCTGGCAAAGGGAGGTGAAAGTGATATATTATCATCTAATAAAGCAATTGAACATGACAGCTTTTAAGGAAGATCTGAGTTGGGATCTAGTTATGGGTCTTCTGAGTGTAAGGGGGAGGGGGGAAGAGAGAGAGAGAGAGGGAGCAGTGGAAGGAAAAGAAAAGGAAGAGGAACCAGGAAACGTAACCAGGAACCAGGAAACGTAAATACGCCATTAGTGTGCGAAGGTGCTCCGCTTTCTGTTATTTTAACCAAGTCATAAATGTAGTTTATAGCCTTGCAAACAACATAAAGAGGACAGTGTTCCCAGCTAATCCTTCAAAACTATTACAGAGCTTTAGAAGCACATAAAATATATGTGCATGCACACAGACACAAACACATAGAAAAACATTGTGCACTTATTGTGTACGCGCAGGGAACCTCATCCACGTTTCTTTGCAGGATACATGCGAAAACCTTTTATACCCTGTTTCTCTGAAAATAAGACATCCCCTGAGAATAAGACGCAATAGAGGTTTTGCTGAAGTGCTAAATATAAAACATCCCCCGAAAGTAAGACGTAGCAAAGTTTTTGTTTGGAAGCATGCCCATCGAACAGAACATCAGAGCATGCAGCTGTGGAGCGGAAAAATACGACATCCCCTGAAAATAAGACATAGCGCATCTTTGGGAGCAAAAATTAATATAAGACACTGTCTTATTTTCGAAGAAACACGGTAGTGTCAACCCAAGTCAAGGTAGCCATTTCTTAATCCATTGGCTTCAAGTGTGTGCCTCTGTTTGGGACTGAATTGTGAAGCATGTATTAGCATGAGGGAGGGTTGCCAGTCTCCAGGTGGGAGCTGGAGATCTACCAGAATTACAACTAGTCTCTGAATTACAGAGATCAATTCCCCTGGTGAAAGATGGACTATATGGCATTATACCCCACGGTGGTCTTTCCCAGAGGAACATATGGGGTCAAATGTCCCTGGGCTGCAGCCATTTAGACACATGGGGGGTGCCCCCACACCCCTCCTCCTTGCCCCTGGGTCCATACACTGACTTCAAGACCTGGTGCAAAAAATGTTGTTTGGTCGTAGTGGGGGAGGGCAGCCACCCATACTGGGTGGGGGGCAGAAAACTCAGATTTTGCACTGGGCTACATATTCCCTAGATACACCTCTGGTCTTATCCCTCCCTGGACCCCATCCGCCTCAGGCTCTAATTCCTTACAATGTGATCCAGTGGCGTAGTGCCCACTGGGCAGGGGGAGGTGCAAAGCCCCAGGCACAGCAGCCGTGGAGGCGTGGCAAGACCATCGAGGGGCATGGCGGGGGCGTTCCAGGGTGGGGGAGGTGACACCGTGGTAGGGGTGCAGGGTGCACACATGCCCCGGGCGCAGTTTCCCCTTGCTCTGCCTCTGATGTGATCAAGTTGACCTTTCAGCTTTCTGCAATGCAAATGGGGATGACAGAAAAAAAGGAAGAAGAATAAGAGTATGCTGGGGTGCTGTGTGGTTTCTGTATGGGCGTGTTCTAGTAGCATTTTCTCCTGACGTTTCACCTGCATCTGTGGCTGGCATCTTCAGAGGATCTGAAGAGTTTAGATTTATACCACACCTTTCTCTCCTGGAAGGAGTCTCAAAGTGACTTACAAACTCCTTCCCTTCCTCTCCCCACAACAAACACCTTGTGAGGTAAGTGGGGCTGAAAGAGTTCTGAAAGAACTGTGACTGGCCTAAGGTCACCCAGCAGGCTTCATGGGGAGGAGTGGGGAATCAAACCCAGTTCTCCAGGTTAGAGTCTGTTGCTCATGTGGAGAAACAGGGAATCAAACCTGGTTCTCCAGGTCAGAGTCCACTGCTTTTAACTACTGGCTGTCAGATAAAAGCTGATAAAGAATTCACCAGCTGAAGTTCAGAGCGATGCATCTCTTTTGATTTGGCCTGCCAATGTGTGAAACCTACAGAGTGGGCTGTCAAGGGTATTCAGGAAATTAGCAGGCTAACTGTAAGGGATTACGCCTAGTTGATTGAGATGCATTCCTAACTCAATGTAACCACTACCAGATATACATAACAAGCCGACTATATATTACCACTGCTGTAATGGTACATTCTTTCCTCAATGTTTACTTTATGGCTTCACATGCTGAGTAGATAACTAGGCTTACCCCTGACACTTCTGGTCCCATAGGAAATGGGATGTTTCCATTGCCCTGTGGGGGCAGGAGGCCAGGTGGCTTTACCTCTATCTATTGCCAACCTTGGGGTGCCTTAGCTTCGAAATAGCTCTTTCTCACATTATTTGGGAAAACAGGAGGGGGGATCAACTTCTGGATAAAGGGGATAGCAAAAGCCAGGTTCAGCAGAACTGGCTTTGACAAGCTGCGTGTTTTGTTGCCTACCAATAAACGCTGCTGATCAACAATACAGAGCTCATTTATTGATTCAAGGCCCAAGACCTAACATTAACATGTTCTAAATGGTCTAAAAAAAATATTTCCCTGGGTGGACAGGGCTGACTGTAACCAGAACAGCCAACAGAACCTTCAGATGATGTCTCCTGACTCAGTTTTGAATGGATCTTACAAAAGCAAGTTAATATTGACTCAATTTATATAGACGGGTGCCATCAAGTCATAACCAACTTACAGTGACCCCAGCAAGGGCCATTCAAGGCAAGTGAGACTCGGATGTGGGTTTCCCATTGCCTTCCTCTGAAGAGCATTCTGTGGTGATCTCCTATGCAAATACCATCCCTGCTTGTCTTCCAAGGTCTGATGAGATCAGGTTATGCCGTGCTGCCTTCTCTCCTTTGGCTAAATTCATGTTAGTGCATTTTCAGATCAGGCCCATTCCTAAGTCACATTCCCTGTGTTGTGTTGCTGGGGACCAGTCCTGGAATCTTTGCTTCTCCTTCCCCACCTCCAGTCCTGGAGTAAGCCCCCAGCTCCACTCTCCTACTTTCTCAAAGACACTGTCATGTCCCCAGAGAAGCTCTTATTTTTTTCTTATTAAGTCTCAGTCGTCCCTATAGCTAGTATGGGGTTAATTCCTTTGTATAGTGTTCTAAGGGAGGAAACTTTAGTTAGACCCTGTCCCTTTAAGAATCCCCTAGAGGCCGTCTTCCTTTCATTACCCAGTAGTACCCCTGTTTAGTTTAGTTAATTAAGTCTAAGGTGCCAGCGGAATTGGAAGTCTGCAATATCTCTTACATCTATGGTGTATAATCTAAGGTGTATAAAGTATAGAGAATCAAGTTAAGGTGTTAACAGAAAGTAGAATCCAGGTAAAGGACACTGAAGGAACCAAGAGGAAGCCCAGACAAAGTGGACTTTCCTGGAAGGAGTCAGGAAAGGATAAAAGTCTCAAGCTTCAAGTTGTTCTAGTCAAACAAGTGCTTTATTTTAGTCAGACCCTGGGAGGAGTTAGGGTATTAATTCTTCTAAGCAATAAAACCTCTCTCTCTCTCTTTTAACTGTTACACCTTGCTTTTGAGTCTCCCACTCTGTTCTGGCTGACTACAGGGCACCTAATATTTTTTACTTGGGGAACAGAACAGACACATATATGTAGACTGCAATGGGATGTACATGCATTGTGTCACTTAGGACCAAGACCTTTCAACTCTCTCTGCCAGGTAACTTTCCTTAGGAAAAGGATGGCTGTGGAAATTGGGGAGACCCAGGCTGGTGGGGAACTCAGATAGTACAAGCTGAGCTTGAATTTCACAGAGGTTTAGGCTCAGGTCATAATTAGCTTAATAGTAATGGGCTAGGAACCTCTCTGATTCTAAACTTTGGCTGTAGCACTACTTTCAAATACTGTTGATTATAGGTAATTTGGCCTTATATTACCTGCATACTATCTTTAACACACGTCTCAGAATGAAAACTCAATTCGGCAGCTTCCATTTTAGTATCCTCCTCTGCAGCAGTTCTATGTAACCTGCAAGAGGATAGATGCTTGCAGATTTGTAATATGTGAATGTTTCCAAACCATTCTATGCTTGAAAACAGCTTTATATTTCTGGCAAGCTGATCTGCCAGAAGGGAATTAAAACCTTGCAGTCAATGGAAGCTTAACCTAATTTCAGTAGACAAGTGAGTTGGAACCTGTGCGTGCCCAGACCTGAGAGTCAGATAACTGATTCCATTTTGCACAGATGCTGTATCTTCCAATTTTAAACAAAGGAATCCCAAAGCTGCTTTGGGAGGTTTCAAATTTCAGAGGAACTAAGAAGTGAGCCAGTGTGATGTAGTGGTTAAGAGCAGGTGTACTCTAATCTGGAGAACTGGGTTTGATTCCCAGCTCTGCCACTTGAGCTGTGGAGGCTTATCTGGTGAACCAGATTAGCTTGTGCATTCCAACACATGCCAGCTGGGTGACCTTGGGCTAGTCACAGTTCTTCAGAGCTCTCTCAGCCCCACCTCACGGCGTGTTTGTTGTGAGGGGAGAAAGGAAAGGAGATTGTAAGCCCCTTTGAGTCTCCTACAGAAGAGAAAGGGGGAATATAAATCTAACTCTTCTTCTTCTTCTTCTTCTTCTTCTTCTTCTTCTTCTTCTTCTTCTTCTTCTTCTTCTTCTTCTTCTTCTTCTTCTTCTATATTATCAAGCTATGTGGGGGTGGGGGGGTACATAACCATTATCTAAAGCTGGGTGTTGTGTGTGTAGGGGGGTGGGGTTGGCATAATCTGGCAATCCTCTGTAGACATTACACTGGTCTGCTGTCCATGCAGATCAGGAAGCTTTCCAGCTGTGCATTTCAGGAATACAGTTTGCATGATCAATCCACATGAATCCTGGAAAAAGTCTTCTTCAACATTTCCCAAAGAAATATGGAGAATTTGGAGAATTATCTCCAATAGCCTAACATGCAGTGCTTCACATACAGTATTTACTGTCCACAGCAGTCCCAGGCAAACTAGAGCATGGGTAGCATGTGGCCAAAGCAATTTGATGACCACCTTGTGTGATTACAACATGGTACCACCACAAGAAGCAACCTTTGAAAGGAAGATAGCTCATGCTGATGTGTTGTAAATTGAATTCCTTTCCCATTTTCAGACACAGGCAAGTATGGGATCCTGATGAGGTTATCTTGTCCTGGACAGGGCTTCCAACCAGAGGTGTAGCTTCAAGGGGACGGGGGGCGCGCGATGCACCGGGCGCACGCCCCTGTGGGGGTGTGGTGAGAGCATTCTGGGGGAGGGGCAGGGGAGGGGCATTCCAGGGTGGGGCATTCTGGGACAGAGGGTACACTAGTGCACCGGGCACTTTTCCCCCTTGCTACGCCTCTGCTTCCAACACTGAAACCTCCATGGGTAGTGGCACGATAACTTGGAATCTGCCATGGCAGCTGGCTTGGGGCACTACCATTAGCTTCAGTTCTTCCAGGCTTATAGGTTAGTGTGTTATCATAGGCACCCCTCCCCCAGTCCATTGTGGGCTGGCAAGCCCACTGCAGACTGACCAGCTGAGGGAGCCACCCTATGAGTGTTGGCCGCCTCCCCCAGTGCCATTCTGTGGTTCACTAATTAAGGCAGTTACCCCCCTCCAGTGCTGATCTGGGCTAGTGAGCCTGCTGTGGTTTGCCAGCTGAGGCAGCTACCTCCCCCTGATTCCCAAGTCACATTGATGTCATAACCAACCTTCATGACAAATGAGTTCAAGTAAGAGATAGGTGTCCTCCAAGTTGGGGTTTATATAATGCTTAATTGGTCTGTGATGGGCTGCAGACTTTAACTGTACCTCAAACTGCACTGTGGCAATGTAAGTTTAATCTTAGTTTTTTCTTACTGCACAGAAGAAACTAAGATGGTGCAGAGGGCCGATCTATTGAACACTTCTCAATGGAAGGTAGACCCATCTACCGAATGGCTAAGAGTCTTGTATTAGTGTCTGCATATCTTTGAATACAGCTCCTCCAAAATAATTTTTAAAAGGAAAACTATATATTGCCAGAATCAGCAGGATGAGCTGAGTACAACTATGTACTCTTCAGGCTGAAAAGTCACCCAGGATCAGAGCCTGCAGAGCAAACGTCCTAGGGAAACCGTCAGCAAATGCAAGCAGGGAGAATCCCTTTAGCAGCACACAACATGTCAAGTGCAAGCTGAGGAGGAAACGGACCAGGAAGCTTAACGGTCAGGTGAAGAAAAGCCTCTTTTCTCCTCTGACGCTTGTGCTATTCAGAAGAAACAAGAGAGTCAGCTTTTTAAAAAAGACGTCCCAGGGCATCTTATTTTGGGTGTGTGGAGTAAAAAGAAGTTGCCTCCTTTAAAAATGTCCATCAGACGTCTTTTTTGTGGTGTGTGGAATGCAGTGGCAAAGCACCAAGGGGGAGGGGGGTGCGTATGTACCGGGCGCACGCCAGTGCAGGGGTGTTCCAGGGGTGTCCCAAGGCGTGTTGGGGGCATTCTGGTGTACGGGGTACATACTTGCCCCGAGCACCATTCCATCTCACTCCAGCCCTGGTGGAACGCACCACAGTGTCTGGAACTGGTGCAGTAACGATTATGCATTACTACAGCTCTAATTAGACCAAAAATGTGGGGTTGGGGGTGGGGGCTATGTATTTCTGTTCCTTTGGGTAAAGGTGCCTGGTCCAGTAGGTTTCTTGGCTTCCACTTTCTATGGTTAGTTCTCAATGGTGGAAATGGAGGCCGACACATTTTTTGAACTGCTGCTTTAGTGTAACTGCGCAGCAACATGACACTGCCTGGGCAAAAGGGGAAAAAGCAGGAGGGTTGTTCTTTTGCATCACAGACAACATCCCTCCGCCATTAGAAATAATACATGTAGCATGTGGAATAAATGCAACTGAGGAGACAAGGGAGGGGGAAACGACAGGAGGGATGAAGGTGCGCAGAATCATTTCACAGGAAATATTTCCAAGATGCAAGGTTTGACCCCTGGGAAAATCTGTGGTCAGATGTACGTGGAAAAGGTCTTAGTTGCCACGCCGAGCAGTTTCCACAATGACTTTAGGAATGCACCCTCGGTTACCCTAAAACTTTTACAACTGCATAAAAGCCTAGACACTCTCACAAGGCACCCTCTGGCCTTTAAATCTATGACCCTGCTATACGTATATGTATCAAAGGGAAGGAGCGATCTCCAGGGTAGTATTTTTTTAAAGAGCCCTGCTCGTGTTAAACATCTCATTGCCTTCTTCAAGCCTCACCCAACCTGCGACAGATTAATATCAGATGAAAAATGTTTTTTCACATCCTCAGCCGTAAACTTCCTGGGAAGAAGCTTCGCAGAGGCTTTGGGAGCCCTGATTACAAGGTGAACGCAAATAAATATCAGAGTCGGGACTGAAGCAGCAGAACCTTCTGGCAGATTTTTCAGAAGACCCCTTCCTCCTGAAACAGGGCACCAGGCAAGACGGAAAATAAACCCATCTGCCATCCACCACTATTATCACGCATAACCAACACACAACGGCATCCTACTGAATATTCAGTTTCCATTCAGGCCACTCCAAGGGTGAGCCATGCAGTATATATTTATTATGTGACATACAATTCTGCTTCTGCCAGTTGTAGTTATAAGTGTTACGTACAGCGGCAAAATAGTCAGGCAATGCATTCTGGAATGTCAGAGGAAGGAAAATTAAGTTTTCGATTGGTTACAAGTAGCACACCAAGTGCATTTGATATGCTTTCAATGTAAATTTGAGCAGCAGAACAAATTGCACCGCATAAATGGCAAACTAAGGATGAACGGATTTCCCCAGTTCCCTGGTTTAACTATTTTCCGGTTATCCTCTGTGCTGCCTGCTTAATATCAGGTTAAGTAGGAGAATTTCTAAAAAAAGAATTCCTGATTTAAAGCCTACAGAGCTGAATGCAAGTTTTCAGCACTGGGATTTTATTTTCCTTTCCGCATTTGCATTACAGGTGAGCACGCGCCCAGTAACAAACCCTGCATATACACACACAAAATTATGTAGTATGAGGCCATTATGTAGTCTGGGGCCAATGATCTGAGGCCACTGATAGGCACAGAGCAAAACTCTGCCAAGTGGTCCAAAAACCAATACCAAAAGATTCCTCTGTTTCATAATTGTATTCAGTCAAAACTGCAGTTTCGGGAGAGCTCTTGTGAGCTTCAGGGAGGAGTCTCAGAGCTCTATTGTTTGCAAACATTACTTATACCTTTCCTGAGAATACACACCCCGTACATCATCAGATCCTCTGAAGATGCCAGCCACAGATGCAGGTGAAACGTCAGGAGAGAATGCTGCTAGAACACGGCCATACAGCCCGGAAACCACACAGCACCCAAATACACACCCTGTTTCTTTACTCATTGGCTGGACTGCTCCTAACATTCTCCCCGCCCCCCCCTGCTTACTTTTACCTTCTGCCATATTTGAGCATGCTCTTTCTGTTATACCTCCCCTTGCCTTGTACCAGGATTTTGGTTGCTATATCAACCATTCCTGTTTTTCTCCCTGTTATCTCTCTTAGCTTTAATTTTTGCATTCTTTTACCCTTAGCTACATCAGTGAATTTACAGCTTCTTGCAAGAGCTTGTGTCTTGCTTAAATCTTACATTTCTCTAATGCATAATAAAATGGCTTGCCTTAATACAGATATATGCTATCCCTATCACCATGATACCTATGACACTGCCTCTCCCAGTACATCCCCTAAGGGCATTGAATTCTGCCAGTAACAATCTACTGGCAATTCCTGGCTCAAATGATGTCTGCCTGGCCTTGACCAAGGCCAGGGTGTTCTTTGCCCTGGCCACCACCGGATGGAACACTCTGGCTCCTTCCACACACGCAAAATAATGCGTTTTCAAACCACTTTCACAACTGTTTGCAAGTGGATTTTGTCATTCCGCACAGCTTCAAAGAGAACTGAAAGCAGTTTGAAAGTGCATTATTCTGCATATGCGGAATGAGCCTCTGTCTGGTAAGGCCTGGGCCCTGCAAGACTTTTTGCAATTCTTCAGGGCCTATAAAATGGAGCTGTTCCACCAAGCTGACGGCTGAGCCAGCAATGGTTCTTCCATCCAAATGGCCTCCCTCCTACCCCATCTTTCTCCCCTTTCTTTTTTCTTTTTTTTTTCTTTAGCCTTTATTTGGCATAAACTCTTCTTTTTTGTATTCCTGTGTGTAGTATTGATAATTAGGAATTTATTGTTATATTTTAGTCACCATCAGGATTTTTAACAGGTTTAATCTCAATGTTATTGTATTTGTGATGCACTGGTCTTGCAAGGGGAAGGGCGGCATAGAAATGAAATAAATAATAGTGATTACATGCCTGACTGGATCCTACTCTGTTTGCGTAGCGTTTCAGTGAAGTGTGATTGTGCATTAATATGCCCACAAAAGAACTTCGTTCTAATTGTGTATATGATCAAGATTGCTTTTGGGGCGGGGGGGCGGGGGGTGATGCGTGCACGTGGGGTGGGATGATATGGAAGGAATTTAAACCTGTGGCAAAGTACAGATGTGTAGCTTTCTGCACAAAACTTGGAAATTTGAAACAGCAGATTACTGTTCCAATATCCAGAAAGAAATTCAGTTGAGGCATCTCTGTTCTTGTTTTGCATAATTTATGTAGACAAGCTTTTCCTAAGGTAAGATTTAAATCAGTACAATTGTTTTTTAAAAAAAAACAAGTACACACAGTACAAAACACAGTTTACATGAATTTGTGCCAAATTTTCTTCAAGATTATGAATGCTGCCATGGAGATCACTTCTCTTCAAAGCCTTTATTGGCACTCTGAAACTAACAAATAAAATCTACATAAAAATACATATAATATAGAAACAAGAGGAAAAGAGGAAAAAATACAGTTAGTATAGTACCCATAAATACAAAACTACTATTTCAATAGCTCCATCAGCTCTGTTTAAAAAATTTGCAATCCCTTCACAAAACATAAGATCACAATTATTCAATATAGGTGGAATTGCCAGAATATCAGCAGAATCCTCCTGAAACAACGGAATAACTGTGGCATATTTTTTTCGAACTTTGTCAAATCTGGAACAATGAAAGAAAATGCGAGTTAAAGTTTCCACTTGTCCCTGATTACAGGGAGACGTGGAGATGTTGGACTAGATCATGCATTTATTCTGTGCACAGAAATATAATTTCCTTGCCTGCCCTCTCCCAAAGAATCCCCAAGGCAAGAGACATTCTGAGGTACTTTGCCATTGCCTTCCTCCATGGCATAATCCTAATATTATGGATAGGTCTCCCTTCCAAATACTTGCCAGGCTCCGGCCTCCTTTGCTTTCAAGATCTGACAAGATCAAAGGCAGACCTGCGCTCTACTCATCCCATTAAAGAATTAGTTACCATCTCTCAAAGAATACAGGTTGTCAAACTGCTGGTGAGATGGAGTGGCAACATATTTGATGGCTGAAGATGCCAGCCACAGATGCAGGAGAAATGTCAGGAGAGAATGCTGCTAGAACACGGTCATACAGCCTGGAAACCACACAGCACCCCAGTGATTCCAGCCGTGAAAGCCTTCGACAATCCACTTTCACAATTGTTTGCAAGTGGATTTTGGTATTCCGCACAGTAAAATCCAGCTACAAAGTACTTTGAAAGTGGGTTGAAAGTGCATTATTCTGCATGTGAAGAAGGGGCCTAAGTCAAATTGAATTCAATGGGGCTTACTGTCTAAGAAGTGTATTTAGCATTGCAGCTGTTTGTTCTCAAAGGTTTTTAGCTAATTTGATGCTCACCAAGATAAACTGGGCTGTTGCAGTTAAATGTCATGCCCCTTAGATGGCTCAAGTTGGCTACGCTGTTGTTGAGGAATCATTTACATTATATTACAACATAGCACTTTAATGCCATTATATTTTATTGTCTCTTTATTATTGTATTTTGATATTTGATTTTAATTGCTGTTGCACAGTATGAAAGCCATATTTTGAGCTGGCTGGCAGGATATCAACTTTAGAATAAATAGAAATAAATCTACACCGTCCTGGCAATAATGAATACATTAGAGAAGCACATTCACAGTGCAGTCCTAAGCAGAGTTAACCCTTCTAACCCTCTTGAAAACAACAGATTTAGACGGGTATGACTCTACTTCGGATTGCACACTGTAACTTTCTTCATAGTTAACCATGTAGATGGTTTTAATGGCACATTTTAATGGAACGGTTTAATGGTTTGGATAGTTTAATTACATTTTTTATTATTTTATAAAAGCTGCCATGGGGATCCTTCTGTGACCAAAGGCAAGGTAGAAAGTAAGTAAGTAAATAAAATGCTGCTGTTTTAAACCTTGTGTGAGAGTTTTCAGCCACGGAGGATTGGAGAAGAGCCATAGATCAGAGATAACAGACCTGCCTGGCGTGAGGGAAGTCCCCCAATACCATCGCCAGTTAAAGGGAATCTCTTCCATTCATGCATACAGGGCACCAGATCAGGATCGGGACCATGGTGCACTTCGAGAAGCTGTTTCAGCCTTCCTCTTGGCTCCACTGTCTCACTCAGGAGGGTGTTATTTGCAGAAACCCACAAGTTCGTTCAAATATATGTGAGTTTCCACAGCAGGCCCAATATGGTCCCCTCTGTGGAACTGTTTCAGGCAGAGAAAATGATACAGGGGTAAGCTGAAACACAGAGGTGTATCTAGGGAAAATGTAGCCCGATGCAAAATCTGAGTTTTCCGCACGCCCCTACCCACCCCGCACCCATATGGGCAACCGCCCTCCCCTACTATAAGCAAACAGCTTTTTTTGCACCAGGTCATCTCAAAGTCACCATCACATTATAGAACATGCCCCAACTCACAAATCTGAACACAGCAATCGTCCAGTGTATGGACCTGGGGAAAAGTAACACAGCAATCATGGGAAAGATTTTCCAGCCCCCACATGACTAAATGGCCACAGCCTGGGAACATTTGACTCCATATTCCCCCTTGGGCAGTACACCCCTGCTGAAACACCTTTCCTACGTATGCCATGTTCCTGATCCTAAGAACGGACAAGAATGGACTTGCCTGTAATTGTGTTATTTGACATGGGTGAGAACGCTGGATACTGTTGGCTCAACCCCCTAAGCTCTGCCACTAGGTCTCAATTCCTGGAGTTCAGTGAGTTGGAGCTTTGCTCCCGCCAACCCTAACGGGAAAGGCTAACACTCATTTTGTGAAGCTTAGTGGGAGACTTTTTGAAAGGGAGGACCATTTAAGACTACTATTTAAGACTACTAAATAGAATAGAATAGAATAGAATAGAATAGAATCTTTATTGGCCAAGTGTGATTGGACACACAAGGAATTTGTCTCCGGTGCATATGCTCTCAGTGTACATAAAGAAAATACATTTGTCAAGAATCATAAGGTACAGCACTTAATGATTGTCATATGGATTGTCAGGGGGTTTTCACCTGCAAGAGCTGCAGTATGTTTGTTCCTTTGCCAGAGGATGTGAGTAGCTATACCTGCAGTATGTGAGTCAGTAGCTCTCTTGAAATAGAAGGTTCAGAAGCTTGAAGCACAAGTATCTATTCTTCAGTCTGTTAAGCAGAATGAGGATATCCTGGATAGAGTGGAGCAGATGGTACTGGGGTGCGATTTTATGGACCCTCAAAGTGATAGCCCCAATCTCCTATTAGCTCCCATTGGAAATTGGACCCCCTGAACCAAACTTTGCCAAACCTAGGTGGTATCATCATGAGAGTCTTCTGAAGATATCCTGAAATTATGATGGTGCTAGCTTAAAAAATGTGACCCCTACAGGCCAAAATCTGAAAAACACTCAAATTACAAAAAAAATTCAAAACTCGAATTTTTCAGTATATCTGAGTATATTCAGGTATACCGAATCAGGAATTCGGCTGATTCAACTATAATGACAATTTTACAGCCAAATCAAGCCAAATCTGAATTTTACTGATTTTTTTAGGTATCGCTCAAGTTTAAGGGGATGTCATGTTAAAGATGGAGCAAGCTTGTTTTCTGCTTCTCCAGAGACTAGGATAAGGAGTCACAGTGCGTTATGGCAGCCAAGAAAGCCAATGCAATTCTGGGATGCATCAATAAGAGTATAGTGTCTCCAGATCAGGAGCATCCTGGATTTTCATCATTCCCGCCAGCATGGCCAATCACGCGGCTGGTAACATGGCACCAGTAGTCCATAACATCTGGAGTGCCAAAGGTTCGCCACCACAGGTCTAGATCAAGGGAAGTAATTGTACCACTCTACACTGCATTGGTCAAACCTCACCTTGAGTACTGTGTTCAGTTCTGGACACCGCAATTTAAGAAGGATCTTGACAAGCTGGAATGTCCATGCCCTATGAAGAGAGGCTTAGGGAGCTGGGGATGTTTAGTATGGAGAAGCGAAGGTTATGGTGGGACATGATAGCTATGTTTAAATATCTGGAGGGAGCAAGCTTGTTTTCTGCTACCTCAGAGACTAGGACATGGAATAATGCAGAAAAAGAGATGCAGGAAAAGAGATTCCACTTAAACATGAAGGTGCAGGAAAAGAGATTCCACCTAAACATTAGAAAAAACTTCCTGACTGTCAGGGCTGTTGACAGTAGAATTCACTGCCTCGGAGAGTTGTGGAGTCTCCTTCTTTGGAGGTTTTTAAACAGAGGCTGGATGATCATATGTCAGGAGTTCTTTGCATGGCAGGGGGTTGGACTTGATGGCCCTTGTGGTCTCTTCCAACTTTAGGATTTCATGATTCTAATGCCTCTGCCAAAGGCAACACTAACCTCCCTAGCCAGGAAGTCCCTGGAGCTCAGAACAGCCCCAAAACTCCCTGCTTGCTGCTGCTGCTGGAGAGAAGTGGACCAGCAGCTGTGGGGAAGAAGCGGGTGCTGGGTGGCTACCACAGCAGCACCCCAAGGTGGTGGGCAGGCGGAGGCTGGTGTGGGGGAAAGAGCAGCCAAATATGCCCCCTGCATGATAAATCCAAATGGCGTCGCAAGACACCTCCCCCCCCCCCACGTGCCACTAAGATACACCAGTGCTTTATTTACTCAAATTCAATCAGACAGGAAATGACACCGTGAGCTCTGGGAGGGCAGGCTGAATGTTTTGTGGAGCTACTTTGTTTCTTTCAAGAGCCATGGGAGCTATCAGTCCCCAAATGGCAGCATGGTGAAGGTAAAGGGTGCTGCTTTTGTCATTTATTTCTCCATTCACATCAGAGGTTTATTTAGACTTGCCAACCTCCTGGCAAATGTCTGGACTGAGGGATGGTGGCTGGGGATCTCCCAGAATTACGGTTGATTTCCATGCAGCAGAGAAATGGCAGCTTTAAAGGATGTGGAATCATGTCCCCGTTGAGCTTATCTCTCCCCCAAGTTCCACCTCTAAACCTCCAGGGATTTTCCAAACCAGAGTTGGCATCTATGCCTCCTTGTTATTCATATGAAAGAGAAAGAGGGGAGCAGATGCTGCGGTAGCTTACAAGGGAAGGATAGGAAATTGATTTCATCAGCCCTAACGGAGAGACAGAGAAGTATTTTTAATTGATTGGCAAGCAACTATTCACTCCTGGGTCCCCCCACCCCCCGCCTGAGTACATGTTTTCTGCATAGCAAATAGTGATGAAATAATACTGCAAGTAATTGCGCCATGTGCCACACTCCTCATCAGTTTACCTAACCCAATGTAGTCCTCCTAGTGAATTAGGTGTGGTAATTGTTGTTGTTTTAATCATTATGATCAAGTGAATTGGATTCTTAGGTCTAAAAGAGAGAAGTCTCAAAAAATGACTATTTGGGCTTTCTTCCCTTCCTTAGAATGGCACCAGGTCTGGATACGTGCAGAGAGCAATGATGAATAATCTCCTGTTTTTCTTTTGGCACCTTGTTCCAGGGGTAATTCACCCTCCTTGTTAGAACCATAAAACAAAGTTATAGAGCATTCACTCTTTGGAAGGGATTTAGAATAAGGATTTTAAAATGATTTATGAAGGCCATGCATGAAGCCGAGCAACTCCAAAGAGGCTCTGAGAGTTCTGTGGGCCCACGGTGGTGGTGTTTCAAAGGACTAACCGTGAAGCAAGTCAAAGCATAGTCACGTTCTTCTTCCACCAATCTTACTCTGTAAGGCTACTATGAGGACAAAATGACAAAGAAATCTTATATGTACCCCTCAAGCTGTAAATAGTTCTGGGGCAGCTATCTTGGGCTCATTCTGCATGGGCCAAAAACAGTGGTGTGAAAACAGTGTGACAATGGTGTAAAAGGGTTTATACTGTTTTCACACCGTTTTCACACCACTGTTTTTGGCCCATGCGGAATCAGCCTTAGTTTCTTGTAGATGACATAGCCCTGGATGGAATCTTACAGTGTCTTTATAATATACATCTAATTTTGAACTTGGCCTTACATAGAGGATCAAAATATCATAATATTAGGGACTGGTATGCAAAGGGAAAATGTTTCTATAAATCTGAGGGGAAAACTCAGTATTGTTAGTAAAAGAGACAAATAAAAATTTTTAAATGTTGAGATCTCACAAGATTACTTTTTGGATTGCCTACACAACTGCAGACAACCCCACCAGAGTTGACTGTCATTTCTTTAATCATCCAAAATGACAGCAGCGGTTTCATACCCAAACTTGAAATGGATGGGCAGGGGACAGGGAATTGGCAGCAGGATGTATGACCAAGAGCAGTGGCATGAAGCCAGCATGGTGTAACAGTTAAGAGTGGCAGACTCTATTCTGGGGAACTGGGTTTGATTCCTGACCACTTCACATGAGCAACTGACTCTAATCTGGTGAACCAGGATTCTTTCCCCCACTCCTTCACAAGAAGCCTAGTCACTGTGCTCTCAAAACTCTCAGCCCCACCTCCCTCACAAGGTGCCTGTTGAGGAATGTGGGGGGGGGGGGGCAATTGTAAACCACTTTGAGACTCTGTAAAAGTAGAAAAAAGGGGTATAAAAAACTTTTTGGCCATCTATGCACTTGGGTTCTTCTCGCAATGAATATATATTCCCATCAAGTCAGATTCTCAGTTGCACATGTTTTCTCCACTCCCAAAGTCACAGCATCACAGATCAGAAAATTCCCACAGTTTCCAAAAGTGAAAAAAGTGTGACTTTTCCCTTGCCTTCACAGAGAAAGCAAAGGAGATGGCCATGTGTTACTCTCTATTCAGGTTTTCTTGCTCTTCCCAGCCCTCCCCCACCCACTAGCTCTTCCAGCCACACTGTCATTTTTATTTTCATGCTGCTAGTCTACTGATATTTCAATATACGAGTCTATTGAAGTATCAATAGACCAAAGATGGCACCAACCCCCAAAAAAGTGGCAGCCAACCTCCCCAGAGCAAGGTTGCACAGAAAGGGGGTGGAGGGTTGGCAAAATATCAGATCACAATGGCACAGCTGGGGACACTTTGCAGCAGGTGACTTCCTTTTTAAACCTGCTGCAAACCTGCCCCTCCCCCTCCCTTGCATGCCACCCCTCCCCCTCCCTTCCCTCCACTTGCATGCCACCTCTCCCCCTCCCCTCCCTCTCCCTCCGCTAGGGTGGGTCAAGGCCAGATGCCGGGCACCCTCCCCTCCCTCCCCTTCCCTTGCATGCAACCCCTCCCCCTCCATCTTCTCCACTTGCATGCCACCTCTCCCCCTTCCCCCTCTCCCTCCACTAGGGTGGGTGGGCCATGTCCAGATGCTGGGCACCTTCCTCCTCCTTCCCCTCCCTTGCATGCCACCCCTCACTCACTCCCTGAGGGGGAGGCATGCATCTGGCCCTGGCCCACCCAGGCACACTTGGAAAAGCAGAAGTGTGTAGGCCTGAGTTTTGCAGATGGTGACAAGGAAATCATTGTCTGAACCCCATTTCTGTACAGCCTCTAAGAAATGCTGAATTGCCATGAGGATCACTGTGCACCCCAAAGTCACATTTGGAAACAATGGGGGATGGGGCACCCCCTTTAGGGGTCCATAACTTTGCCCCCCCCAACTAAGCCTCACCAAACTTGGGTGGCATCATTAGGACAGTCTCTGGATGATACCCTGAAATTTTTATGTCACTAGCTTTAAAAATGCGCCCCCTGCAGGCCAAAATGCAAAAAAACACTAAAAAATGGAAAAAACACAATTATGACCCTGAAATTTTGGCGCTCCTCACGTGACCAGATGGGGAGCACCGCACATTATTGGGTACCCCCCCTTGTCCTCCTAGGCAACACGCTTCACTGCTCATAATATCATCCTGGGCAACTGGTATTAAACTTTCAGCCAATGTACAACTCTCTTTCTGCTCCAGATTGCTAACTTCTGTTTCTTTACAAATTGCCCTTGCTCAGCCAAACAGCTGATATCTTCTCCAAGCTCTGATGGGTATCTCATTTAATAGTATCTTCTGATCATCAGTTCCTATTCATTAACATTATTCTTGTTTAAGGCATTGGCACCCATCAGGTTCTAGCAGGCCAACCAGAATGATATCTTTATTTACAGTAAGCTTTCAACTAGAGCTGCCAGCTCTGTGTTGGGAAACACATGGAGATTTTGGGGGTGGGTGGGGGTTAAGCTTGTGAAGGGTGGATTTTGGGAGAGCATGAACCTCAAAAAGAGAAAATGCCTCAGAGTCCACTCTCCAAAGCAGCCATTTTCTCCTGAAATAGTTGGGGGAAAATATTCTAAAGGTGTGTATATTTTCATAAGAACATAAGAACTAGCCTGCTGGATCAAACCAGAGTCCATCTAGTCCAGCACTCTGCTATTCGCAGTGGCCCACCAGGTGCCTTTGGGAGCTCACATGCAGGAGGTGAAAGCAATGGCCTTCTGCTGCTGCTGCTCCTGAGCAGCTGGTCTGCTAAGGCATTTGCAATCTGAGATCAAGGAGGATCAAGATTGGTAGCCATAGATCGACTTCTCCTCCATAAATCTATCCAGGTTAGTGGCCATCACCCTTGTCTTTGTGGTGGAATTAAGATCTACAAAAGATGCACTTTGTTATGTTTCCAATGTCTGTGGCATACACAGCAAATGTTTTTCCCTTATACCGCTCCCCAGCAAATTTTTCTGCTCTGTGCTTCAGGCCACCTACTAACATGTGTGAAGGACAGCCCAATGAGACATCTTCCTTCCTCAGAGAGAACTGCAAGGCCAAATTACATTGGGAGAAGAGAGAATGGATTTTAAACGCATGTTCTCCGGTCTAATTATGCATGTCTTTATTTTAAAAATGCATCGATAGCCTTTCAACTTTTTTTAAAAAAAGGCTCTCCAAGTGATTTATGGGGGAAAACAATTCATTAAAATCATTTAATGTTCTTACGCTTCATCAGCCCCAGGTGTGAATGCTGGCTGTTGAATGATCAGGGAGAGACATCCTTATGGCTTCTTAAATATGAGAGAAGCCACAGAGAAACTTGTATACTTTTAATTGGCCTCTGGTGGAATGCCTTGCCAACCAAGCTCCTCTGAAAGTGAACATGCATTATCATCATAAGGAGGAGGAGGAGGAGGAGGAGTTTTGGATTTATACCCTACCTTTCTCTCCTGTAAGAAGACTCAAGGTGGCTTACAAGCTCCTTTTTCTGAAGCTGCATTGGGAAGACCATTTATCTATTGAGGGCAGTGCTGCCTGCTCTGACTGGCACCAATTTTCTCCCTCATTCTCCCTCAAATAGAGATCTTTCCTATCACTCCCTACCTGGTCTTTTTAATTGGAAACACTGGGGATTGAACCTCTGGTTTTCTGCATGCAAAACAGAGGCTTTGCCACTGAGACATGACTCATCCTCAAGCATATGTGTTCTTTCTCTCCCAGTTGCATTTGGACATACTTTTCAGTACCCATTATTCAGGTATTCATAGGGTGAATATCTGCTTTTAAAAAAAAAGTTCTCCTATTTTCATCTTGGAATTTTTAGCTTAAAGGTAGATGGAAGATATAAATACTTCCTAAAAAAACCTAACAGGTTCCGTTTATAAAAGGGGGGGAAATAATATGAAACTAATTAGCTGAATGGTGGTTGTAATTCATTGTACTGTATACCTATGCTGACATTACTTCCGCCGCTGCCAGTCCGCTTCAAGCATTGTGCCAGAGTAGTATTTCCCAATCAGGCTTAAATAAAGCCGGTGGAGCATCAGGACCATTCGCACTGTCCCACGTGGGCAGTTCCGATGCTGCCGATGCCTGCAGGGGCGGCTCCGCACAGAGTGTGGGCGTGTTTTTCCAACCATCCAGAGCTGCACAGGAAAGAAAGGTAAGTCCCTCGCAAACACTGGAGTGGCCAAAAGCGGCACCCTCACGCCACTTGGTTTGCACCGCACCAGCGGGAAGATGCTGCTTTTGAAAGCCATTTGGGCGGCACGAGCACGGTGTGATGCAGCAGCGCCAGCTGTGTGAACAGCACTCCAGGGACAGTGTATTTACCATCCCTAGGATGCTGTTATTGGGCTGTGCAGAAACAGCCATAGTAACATACCAACCTCTTGTATGCCAAGATGGCCACGGCAAGTGGAGTATACCAACAAAGAGAGCCAGACCAGGAACTGGGGAACCCAATTCCAATCTCTACTCTGGTGGGGTATAAATTAAGTAAAATAAAAAAATACCACCACAGTGGGAGACCATCGATACACAAATTAATAATGACTAAAGGGCACCTCTTTGTTCAGAAGTTATATACTGCTGAATGACAGTTTCGTTATGAGCACTAGAGAACATCACTGATTCCTTTGTAATATCATCTGTTTATTTTGAAAAATAAATGTTGAGCTTGGGGAAGGGTAGCAGACTAGTGCTAGTCATTAAAGCCAAGACTGGTACATGAACTGTACTTATGATATGCAAAATAAAGCTCTGTGTATATTAAAACGATGCAATGTAAGACTGCACTGATGCACAGTAAATCAACATGACAGACTAATATCAAGAACCATCTACGAACAGCATGCAGGACTGTACAGTTGGACATACTGAATAACACTTTGCTTCAAAATGGACTCAGTATCTGTACGCTACAGTAATGTGTACAACACAGTCACTTTTGGAACATGAGTAAGAGATCAAACTTCTTCCAGTATTCAGGGGAGCAATCCGTTTGGCTACTGCATGAATCTTACTCAGGAGGATACAAACCAATACTATAATACCCATGAATTATTAAGACATGATAGGTGTCAATAGTGGATAATTTTTATATGAATTTGTCACTGTTCATGCACTCTTTATGACTTTGACACTGTGAAATGAATACAACTGACTGCCCTGATGATGGATCAAAAGGAACCATGGTGAATAATTTAATTAAGTTCACTTTTCTAGCACCTTTGGGGCAGATCTTCACTTTCTACAGTTTGATTGCGTGGTATGTTACGTTTCTCTTACTGGCCCTTTCTGTGCAAACCTTTTAAAACAATTTGAGGCAGGAAATAAAACGTTTCCTCCATGGAGTTCCACATTGTTTTTCCCCCTTTGGCTCTGAATTTTTTTAATTTCCAGCCCCAAACATTTTTAATGAATCCCCTTTAAAAATTATTCTTTTGTTGAGACGTTTTCAGAATTGACTTCACTTGCTGCGGGATCTCTTTAAGATGTTTTCCATGCCTCTGTGCCATGCCTGAACTTCCTTCTAGGTGCCGTTTTCTCACGTTGCTGAGCTGCCCCCTCACCTGTTTATTTTACTCCTTTCTGGTTGTTTTTAATTTGGAAGGAGCGTTATCTTTGAAGCACTGATTATACAAGGATGGAGAATCACAGCAAGGGGCTGTGAAGCATTTAAGCATCAATTTAACAACAAACTAAATAAGGGGGAGCACATAATGGCACCCATGAATCATTTCAAGGGGATGAGTGTGGACATACATCATGGTAAAGCGTGGGATTTTCCAAACATTTTTAGTTATTTTTGTGGAAAAGGTCAGTAACTAGTAGCCACTAGTACTGTGGAAAAGGTCAGTAACTAGTAGCTAGTAGTAGATTGGTGGCAATCATAAGCCAATAATACTCATTTAAGCAAACATCTTCTGTTTATCAGTACCAGTTCACAGAACTTCTTTAGTTATTATGGAGACAAAAGTTCATTTCTTATTTGGCACAGCCATAATACTTTCCATCATCATTTCTTCTCTGTCTTTCCTATTTAGCTGCTGTTTACCTCTTCTGCTCAGTAACCAAGACCCATATATTTTTCCTCATGTCTAAACACAACTCCAAGCCAATCTTCCCTTTTTAATGTATTTTGAAATACAACTTATTGTTCCTTAATTTCATCTGCGATTCTTGCCTCAAACTAGGTTAGGACACGACATCGAATAAAAGTAAATTACAGGACTCGGTATGCAATTTTCCTTTTGCAGCTCTGCTGACTCCTGGAGTTTTCCACTTTCTCCCATCAAATCTCTTGACCATTATTGGTCTATGAAACAAGGCGGCAAAATAGCTTTCCCTTCGCAGTTCGCTTAGCAGCTACTAATTCGCCTTTGCTTTAATGAGTCACATGATGCAATCCCATTTTGGTTATTCCGAATCATGTCGTTACATGGACTAATTAAGCAGTAAGACACAACAGGGCATGGATTTATTGTGCAATATTTTACGCCTAGGTGTGTTTTCACCCCACTTGGGTGTAAATGATTACACAATAATTCAAGCATCAAAAGCTCAGATCATGATTATAGGACCTGATATTTAATTTTAAAATGTTTAATTGAGGGGTGCAGGCAAGAGGTGTTGGGTTTTTTGGTATTTTTGCTAAAATGAAAATTAAAAAGAATAATCTCTGCGAATGATTTTTTAAAAAATGTTAACAGAAAACACTACAATCAGATCAATGAGTTTTTGGTGGCTATATTTTTTTATTAGCAGATACTGAAGTGATAGGAGAAAGAGGTGATAGGAGAAAGAGCCCTTCGGGGGATTGGAAGAAGAAGAAGAAGAAGAAGAAGAAGAAGAAGAAGAAGAAGAAGAAGAAGAAGAAGAAGAAGAAGAAGAAGAAGAAGAAGAAGAAGAAGAAGAAGAAGAAGAAGAAGAAGAAGAAGAAGAAGAAGAAGAAGAAGAAGAAGAAGAAGAAGAAGAAGAAGAAGAAGAAGCAGGAGGAGGAGGAGGAGGAGGAGGAGGAGGAGGAGGAGGAGGAGGAGTTGTTGTTGTTCTAGGGTGCTGGAGAAGGCAATGGTGAAGTATCTGCCCACCACTCCCCTTCCAGACCCACACCACCCACCTGGATCCTAAGCAAGTCCCAATGGCAACTGCTCTTGACCTCATTTTGGAGCCATGAAGGTTCCCACTTGGAATGGCAAAATATCATGAGATGCCCAACCCTTTGGAGAGTCATTGTCCGTCACAGTAATTTCAAGTCCACATCCTGCCTCAGTGTATAAACTGTGGCGCGACCAGACAGAGTAAATCCATTGAAGGATCTTGGTGGGGGGAGCTGGGAAAGCAAGAAGCAGAAAGCAACATGAGCAACATCCTTACATCCTTACATCCTTATATGGAGAGTGGAGAGTATATGGAGAGTGGAGAGTATATGGAGAGTACAGACCACCTTACACTATTTTGTGATCAATGGACTGTCCCCAGAGATCTTTGGATTATTCCTGTCCACATTACATATCAGGTTCTGCATGCTGCCTATTGGTTAGCAGATTCTGATTCAGAAATAACTTGATCTGTTCCCAAATTGTTGACAAGAGTGATCTTTTTAAAATGCTGCTAAGATGGGTACTACTTTGTCAACGTTTTATGGGGAAATGGTATATGAGAATTGTAATATTTTATCTAAGGATGTAAAAAGATATAGCATCGGTTGATCTCGTCAGATCTCAGAAACTAAGCAGAGTCAGTACTTGAATGGGAGACCACCAAGGAAGATTTTGCAGGGGAAGGCAATGATAAATCAGCTCTGCTTAATCATTTGCCTTGAAAACCCTATGTGGTTGCCATAGATTGGCCTGTGGCTTGCTGGCACTTTACACACATACAATATTTTATCTTGCCATGTGTTTATTTTATTTTCATATATTGGTTTTATCCTTAAGACCTTTGGTCTAACAAACATATTGGTGTAAGGAAAAGTATAAGGCAGCTTTGTGAGCATAAGTTTATAAGCATGTATGTCTGTATGCTTGGGGGATTCTTTCTTTGCATGCTCACATCTTATTAGTCTGTTCATCATACCAGGATAAATATCATTTCTAACCCCATTTCTAACTGATAGGGTTAGAAATCTGAAGGACTGGAGGAGAATTAGAAAGACAGTTCACCATGAAGGCCTATCCTTAAATCCAGTCTGCTACTGGACAGCGGCTAACTTTTAAATGAGTGGGACCTGCATAAAGACCTATTTTGTGTCAATTAGCATAAGTTTGGGGCATGTCGTATTTCCTTGTCGGAGTGTGAAAATATTAGCCAGCACATTTTATATTCCTGCCTGTTCCATTTTGGCTCTGCTTCCTCCAAGTGGCACATTACGGTATTTGACTTAACCCTCCATTGTGTGGGTGGGTGGGTGGGTGGGTGGGTGCTGGGCTGGGCTGGGCTGGGCTGGGCTGGGCTGCCAGCCAAATTCTTGGATGACAGAAGCCTCTGTGGATGTCTTTTACGTCGATCACACAAGAAACTCCTGAGGGAACCTGATGATTCTGTCTTTTTGCCCCCATTCAACTTCACATTTGCTCTCTGACTCAGATAAGCAAGCGTCACTGGCTCTTTCATGTCGGGGATAAGCCAAGGAGACTCATGAATGACCCATGGAAGGAAGCCACCAGTGGGTTACCAGGAATCTTCAGAGCAGACAAATTCTTCAGGCCAGCTCCACAAGGGACTGGTGTTTCATTATGCTGAGAAGCCTGAAGCGGATTTTAGGTAGGGAAACAAGACATGAGGGATAACAGGAGCTCCTCCATACTGGGAAGAAAGGCACAATTTTTGTTCAGTTTGTGGGATTCTGCTGCCAAATGTACACATTGGTTAACTTGTTGACCTCTACCTCGGCAGTCTCAAGGAAGCATACAATATTATTTTTCAAATTATCAATCTATGGCCCCTTCCGCATATGCAGAATAATGCACTTTCAATCCACTTTCACAATTGTTTGCAAGTGAATTTTGCTATTCTGCCCAGGAATATCCAGCTGCAAAGTGCATTAAAAGTGGATTGAAAGTGCATTATTCTGCAGGTGCGGAAGGGGCCAATAAGGAAGAAATGGAGGTTTCCCCTCTCCAGAATATTATATTCAGAGGCACACTATCTTTAGATGTATGTGTGTGTATTACGAAGTCCCATCAAGACGCTTCAGACTCATGGCAGCCCTATGAATCAATATCCTAAAACATCCTATCATTAACAGCCTTGCTCAAGTCTTGCAAACTGAGGTCCGTGGCTTCCTTTAGAGTCAGTCCATCTCACATTGGGTCTTCCTCTTTTCTAGCATTATTGCCTTCCACCTTTCCTAGCATTATTGTATTTTCCAGTGGCGTGTGTCCTCTCATCATGTGACCAAAGTTTAGTCATCTTAGCTTCTATGGACATTTCAGGCTTGATTCAATTTTGACCCAGTGGCGTACCACTAATGGGGACATGGGGTATCCCATGTCCCCGGGCGCATGTCATTTGATCATGTGGGGGGTGCCTGGCAGTTCCCTCCGGGCTTCTCCCTCCAATGGCCTCAGGCCAACTCCTTGCCTTGGCCTCAGGCCCCATCCCTCCGGGCTTCTCCGTCCCTTGGCCTCAGGCTGACTCCTGCACTCCCCGGCCCTCCTGCTGACAGGGAGGCTGGCTGCTGCTGAGCCGTGGCCACAGGCCAGCTCCTGCCTGAGAGTCAGCCTCCCTGTCAGCAAGTAACTTCTATAAGCTAGGCACTGATGTAAGCCTATGATAAGACAAAGTTCTAAAGATCATTGTCTGTAGTTGAAAGGAAGAGGGAGTAGGAGAGGGAGGGAGACAGTCATATCATATCCTGCCCTGCCCTTCTCTTGTTCGTTTGCTTGCATTGTACTTTTGTATCCTAAGCTTCATTGAGAGAAAAGCATGATATGAGTTCGCTGAAGGTCAAAACGTTCAGGTACAGAGGTTCTTTGGTACGGGAACAGCAGTTGTGCTGCCTGCTCATGGGAGCCTGCTAGTGCCTATTGTTTTATTTCATTATATGTATTTTCTTGTTTGATTGATTTTTATTCTTCCCTTTCCCAACTGGAATCAGCTCAGGGGACCTAACAACTCATCATTAAAACAACCAAACTCATATATATTAAACAATACAACATATCCCCTGACACGCTGATATTACCTGATTTACCACCTGATGGAAAGATAAACCTCATACAGGCCAATATAAATACAATTCAATAATGATAAACAGAATAAGACAGGGACAGGGAGGTCAACAGTGATGTAACTGTTGCTGACTCAACCATAGGCTTAGCAGAACATCTTCATCTTACAGACCCTGTAGAATTGACCGAGATCCTGCAGAGCCCTGGTCTCTACTGACAGAGCATCCCACCAGGATGGTGCCAGATCCAAAGAAACTCTGACCCTGTTTGAGGACAGCAGGATGCTTTTAGGGCTAGGGATCACCAGCAAGTTGTTCCCAGTCACGCATAATGCTCTTAGAGTATTATACTGGGAGAGTCTGTCTTTGCATGTGTATTTAACAAAGCAAATATTGTACAGGAAACCATAATCTCCAAGCTTTCTCATGAAAAGGACATTAAACTCAATAGTCCTCGCTTGGAACATTTTACTGCTAGGGAAGTGAGGAAGAGGAGAAGAAGAGTTTGGATTTATATCCCCCCTTTCTCTCCTGTAAGGAGTCCCAAAGGGGCTTCCAAACTTCTTTCCCTTCCCCCCCCCCCAACAAGCACCCTGTGAGGTGGGTGGGGCTGAGAGAGCTCCGAAGAACTGTGACTAGCCCAAGGTCACCCAGCTGACATGTGTTGGAGTGCACAAGCTAATCTGGCTCCCCAGATAAGCCTTCACAGCTTAAGTGGCAGAGTGGGGAATCAAACCCAGTTCTCCAGATTAGAGTGCACCTGCTCTTAACCATGCTGGCTCCCTAAGGAGCACCTTAGACAATGGAAGGAAGGGGGGTTGTGTGCAGAGAAGGACCTCAGATGATCTAGGTAGGCTTATATAGAATGGTGTTCAGACATCTTGGACCCAGATCATTTCAAGGAATCATTTTCAAGGGTGAAAAACAACCAGCATGGTGAAAAACGAACTGGCATGTGGAAACTAACTGGCAGCCAGGAGAGATGATGCAAAGTAGGTAAAATTTGTGTTTCTGCACAATTACAGCTGCCAGACTGTTGGTAGGTGCCAGCCTCTGGAAGTATATTTGATCTGCTTCTATAATCCCACCCTGGCCTTTTCCACACATGCAATTTGCAATGTTTTCCAGATAGAAATAAAGCATTTCCTCTGTGAAGTTACGAAGTACCCCCTTTGATTTCATAAATGTTTCCAAAACACCTTTTTTCCATTCTATCTGAAAACACTTTTCTTTTCACTGAAACGTTCCAAGCCAGTTTCCCTCACAGTGAGATCATATTGAAACATTTTCCTTTTCCCACCAAAACCAAGGGCCATTTTCCATGTCCCCGGTGCCAAACCTCAGCTCTAGTACTTTTTCATGTTTTGGTCCCTCACCTCACAGCTTCACTCTTCTCTTAAAATTTATTATTTTTGCAGTTTTTCTTTTTTGCCCCATTTTTGGTATCAATGACTCATTCCGCACATGCAGAATAATGCACTTTCAAACTGCTTTCAGTGCTCTTGAAGCTGTGCGGAATGGCAAAATCCACTTGCAAACAGTTGTGAAAGTGGTTTGAAAACGCATTATTTTGCATGTGCAGAAGGCCAATGAATCAGCAAAGCTATGGTACTATGATGCTACAGTGCATGTGTGGAAAAAAAACTGCAACAACATTTTGAGAAGGGAGGTGTAGGCAAACTTTCTTGTAAACGTAGGGATTGAAAACATTTTCGAAATGGCGTTAAGTGGTATGTGTGGAAAAGGCCACTGTCTGCCACCTCTTGCAGTTTCTGAATGCTCTTATAAGGCAATTCAGTGTCAGGAATGTTCCCATAATCTAGGTTGCTTATCACTAAGGCATATCACAACCAGACCTATCTTGGAAAGGGTGAAGCTAGTATACCAGCTGAAATTGTTCAAAAGCACTTCTGGCCACTGCCAGCTTCTCACCATCCCTACCAGGAGCAGTGATGATTCCTTTCAGCAGTCCCAGAATGTGTATGTGTGAATAAACAGATTTGAGTATCTGCCCAGTTGGTTTAATATTTCACGACAACAAGATAATAGTGGACAGGAGGAGAAACGTGGGATCAGATCCAAACAGGCCAACTATCACCCCTCCTCTTTGTAGATGTCTCAGTGCCAGCAGAGGCTTGAAGGAAAACAAGAGAATCCCGTGGCCTCAAGAATGTATGCTTGGCACTTTCCCCAGTCTTTGGAGGCAAGCAGGAGCAAAGCAAGCGGGAACTTGATTGAAAATTTAACAAGGTGGACAACATCTCTGGTGGAATTGTCAGGCTTTATTAGGCTCATATTGCACTGTGGCAGATTAATGCTCGTGTGTTACAACTGAACAAGGTACGAAAGGGATGAGAAATAACAAAAACTTTTTTTTATTATACAGCAGCTGTTCTAAAGCCTGCTGGGAAATGTAGTTTTCAGAAAGCAGCATGGCATTTGCATCTGAATATGGAGTTTGTGCAGTGGTGGGATTCAGCAGGTTTGCAACACTCTGGCTGAGCCGGTTGTTAAAATGATGCTTGGAAACAACCAGTTGTTAAATTATTTGAATCCCACCACCGGAACTGGTTGTTAAATTATTTGAATCCCACCACTGAGTGTGTGTAAGGGGGGGGGGGGGTGTAGCCAATCCAAGGGTTTAGATTAAGGCGATATCCCCACTGCCAATTAATCCCAGGATACTCACCCGAAATATCCAGGTTTCACGATGAACTCCCCACAGCTGAACTGCCGAACACAGATTCATCCTGGTTCTGGCGCTCCCCTCCCCCCTTATCATGTGTTTTTCCCGAACCTGCTTGAATGTGAACCTTTTAAAAAAGCATGTCTCCAATCCAGATCAGTGGGGAGGCTTGGGGGTCTAATGTGGTTTCAAATTTCCCACCACAGAGAGTGACGCAAATGCCTTCCAGCCAATCAGAGTGCGGTATGCTGTGTGCAATGTGCGCGCAGCCTTTTGTTCGTTTGTTTCGTGCCGGCTGACATCGCTTCCAGGTATTCCTGGAAGTGATGTCACAGTGTCATCAATGGAAGGAATTTTTTTTTACAATATTTTACTCCCATCATTTGCCAGAGTGGTAGTAGGACACAGGAGCTCAAAGGTGGGGTCCCGCGCCCTTGGAGGGAAAATGGCGGTCCTGACTGACAAGCTAGCTCTGGAGGTGCCAATCAATCAGACCCATCTGCAGCCATTGCCTATGAGCAGTTGAATGACTGCCCACACACAAGGGACTATTCATGAGTAATGACTGTGATGTTGTAAGCAGGCTTACCAAACTTTAGGTAGTACCTCCCAGAATTATACTTAATTGTCTGACTTCTGAGTTCAAGTTCCCCTGGATAAAATGGCTACTTTGGAGGGCAGACTCTGTGGCATTAGGGTTGCCATTTTCCAGGTGACCTCTGAAGATCTGCTACTGTTACTATTGATCTCCAGATCACCATTTTTCTTCGTTAATGGGGAACACTATGGTATGAATTAACTTGATCTTGGTTGTCAGTGATACATCTTTACACTTAAGAATCTTTTCCAGCTCCTTCATAGCTAACCTCCCTCGCTTCAATCTCCTTCTGATTTCTTGGTTGCAGTCTCCCTTTTGAATGTAGGCAAGGAAAATCTCAAATAATATCTGGGATGATGTCATGTTATGACCAATAGTGACATATTTTTTTAAAAAAATATTCTTTCTCCTGTCAGCTGCTGGAGTGCCAGTGGGCAAGGCCAGCTGGGCACCTGAGATCTCCCTCTCTCCTTCCCCCCCTGCCCCCGCCCACCAGGTACAATTTTTCTCCCAGCCTGCACAGGTATAAAAGGATGAAAAACAGATTTTCTAAATTAGGTGACAGTAGTTTGAATATACGTTCTGGGAGCAAATATCTCAGAGTGCAGCAATTATAGGCTGGAACCACTTCTACCACACTTTAGAAATGTCTGTCTGTTGTCACCCTTAAATTAATGACCTAATATATTCTTCGGGGAAGGGAGAGCTTTGAGGCAGTCATCTAGACCTGCTGTCTGCAACCCACTTAGCCAGCCAACCAACTTCAGGCTTACCAGAAGCAGCCCCCTTTTTTGAGAGGGGATATGCTCTGCTTGAAACAAGCTGTCCCTTGAGGCAGTGCCACGGAATGCTCTTATATCAAAATAGGTGTGAGAGGCGCTGTAAATAATTTAGATGCACTGACAGACTCTCTTACTTTTGTATATACTTGTATCTTAGCTGAGAAATACGGAACGGAGGGAAAGCCTTTGTTTTATTCGATTACCACAGGGACCAGTTTCAATGCGGCCTTCTTATTTTATTTATTTGTGACTTCGCTCCCCTCCCTTTTAAGTGGAAAGTCCACTTTGGGATCTTCAGTCCAGTGGTATAAAGACAATAGATCTGCCTTTTACTTTATCGGGGAAAAGAATCTTCTGGCACGTCTTCTGGCAAGTTGCAACAACAAGGAATTCTGTGGCAAAAGATTTCTTTTAAAATATTTTCATAGATAAGAACTGCTGAAGAAGACACTTGATATGTTAGTCTTTCAGGCGCCACCCAGACCCTTGGGTAAAGGAGGAGAGAATTACCCTACGCCTTGGGCCCAAACTAGACCTGACAAATGTTCTTATTCTGCTCAGACTCACAGCATCTGCTGGGAGCTAAGCTCCCAATAACCTGTAAGATCCGATTCAGGTTGGTACTGGGAAAAGAGGGTACTTTAGCCTCTGCCCCTGCACCATTTTTTTCTGAACTGAAATGACCCCAGGATCATTATTTGACTTGCCTTGTTAAAAATTGTCACATCAATGCCTTTCTTCTCAATAGGACCCCCAGACAGCTTACATCATTCACACCTCTCCTCCATTTTAGCCTCACAACCCACCCTGCGAGGTGAGGTAGGCTGAAAGGGAGAGTGACTGGCCCAAAGACACCCAGCAAGTTTCCGTGGCAAGTGGGGATTCAAGCCTTTCAAATCGTAGTCTGAAACTCTAACCATTAAACCCTTCATTGGAGACTGTGTTAACATTGCACTATATCAGTAATTGCCAACTGGGTTCCTTTGTCCACACAGGAAATACGGTTGCACACTGCAATTGTTGTGCAGTGATGTTGCGATAACCAAAAATGCAGGTACGCAACCACAGAGGGGGAACACATCAACAGTGACAAACAGTACTATAGCTCAGTGTTTGAAAGGAAATGATACCTTTTCTTCCAAGGCCCTTGAAAATATAACTCCCAGGACCAAAGCAATTCCCATATCTTTCACAAACTCCATTTTCTAGGCTAACAAACTGTTGGAGGGCCTGAGTGCCTGGGAAATGCTCAAGTACGGTGGCACACCGCCGGAAAAGGGTCTCTCACATTACCCCGACTGACCTCTCCTTCCAAAGTGTAGTTTCGGAGAAACTGCTGAGGTTGCAAGACCTCCTGGCTCCAATGTGCATGTGCAAGATACCAAATCCTCTGCTCTAACCCATGCTCTTTGCCCCGTCCATTGTGTTGTGCTTCCCCCCACCTGCATGCCCTGTTTGTTTTTCCACCTGTAACTATCAATAAAAGGGCTTGGGAGGGAGACGGGACGGCAGAGTTGTCCCCTGCATCTCTCACTCACCGAAACGACATGCTGCCTCTATTGCTGTAAGACAACAACAAACTAGAAGAGTTAGCTCTAACTGTCCTGTTGACCTGCTAATTTCATCAATGTACAGTTCACAAATGCCTTTTAAGGTTTTGCATCTTCCTTGACCAGAGGCATGGGGGGAATGGTACCTGGGGCAACACCTGTTCTGAGTGCCAGCCCCCTGCTCCCCCGCCCCCTGCTCCCCCCGCCCCACTTACCTTGCCAGCAGGAGCCTGCCATGGGCCGAGGAGTGCCTAGCAGCAGCCCAGCCAGGCCAGTGGTGCAAGGTAAGAGGAGCGTGAGGGGTGGGGTTGTGTATGGGAAGGGGTGATTTCCCCCCCACACATGACCAGCTGGCATGCACCCGGGGACATGTGACCCCACATGCTCCATGAGTGCTCCGCCTCTGTCCTTGACCCAGCTTTAGAGGAAACTGTTGGAGCCACCACCAGCCAATAGCAGCACCAGCCAAGGAGAGCGTACTGGCTCCACTCAAGTCTTTGGCCGTTTCCCCACTTTTAAAATGACGTCCGTTTCGTCTGGTCCATGACCTTTTTAGCGCGAGGGTCCTGTTCTGCCTTTCCCATCGCCCTTCGCCGCCCCCGCGTAACAATAAAAGGCTTTTGCCAGCCAGAATGATCCGGCGGGCTGAGGGGCTAAGAGTTAGCAGAGTCGGGCTGCTGCTGTAGCTGTCCCTGTAGTGGGGAGTGTTGTACCCCCCAAGGCCACTCGGGCGAGAGAAGCTGCAGCTAACAGTGAGTGGGGAAAGGGCCCCAGATGGGTTCTATTAATAACTTCCCACTTGCCTGCCCCCCAAAGAAACCAACCACTAGAGCTTCTAGGGATACCAGCTCTTTATTGGGAAATACCTGGAGATTTGGAGGGTAGAGCCTGAGGAAGGCAGAGTTTGACAGGGGAGGTATTTCAATCAGGCACAATGCCATAAAGTTCACCTTCCAAAGCTGCCATTTTCTCCAGGTGAACTGATCTCTGTCGCCTGGAGTTGTAATAGTGGGAGATCTCCCGCCACCACCTGGAGGTTGGCAATCCCAACCATAACTCACTACCAACCATAACTCACTGAAAATAGGATAAATCCATTTGCTGAAGGGAGTGATACATTTCGTAAGTGAATCCATTTGCATATTATTATTGCCGTTTAATCTGAGACGTAGAAATGTAAGCCACGTATGTATTAAATTCTGATGTCAAATATAGAAGTTTTTTTTAAGATGTGGATTTTAAAAACTGAATGGTGCTGATAGAGAGCCCAGCAAGAAGGAGATCTGAACAAATACTTGGCCCTGGGACTCACAGTGTCTTTCAAATGATATGGTGACACAGGAGCCTTGGTTCTTTCAACTGTGACAGTTTCTCACTTAACATGACAGAAGGAGCCAGGATGAAAAGCAGTTAGCCATCTTCTCTATTGTGTTGGTAGAACTTCAGAGTTGTTCTGAGATCCACAGATATTAATTCTATGAGACACAAATATTCTGAAAATGTGGCAATACTGTGACATTCATGAGCCTGAGTCATAAATAGACCATTCAAAACAGGAGTCCCCAGTGTGGTGCCTTGGGACACCATTGTGTATGTCAGCTCCTGTCCTGGTGCCTACAAAGTGGGTGGAGCCAGATGGAGCTTGTGCCCAGCAAGGCTTCTAATTGGCCACTGGTGATTTTGTGGCCTGTGCAGATTTTTTAAAATGTTCCTTGTCAGAAAGTGCCGTCACAGCTCATGATTTATACCTGCCTTTCCGTCCTGTGAGGAGTCTCAAGGCATCTTACAAGCTCTTAACCACTACACCATACTGGATCTCAAGAATCTTCGCTGTGTGGGTGAAGGTAGCCTCCAGCAGCCATTTTGTGGCCTGCTCCACCTCTTGTTGTGGCCTGCTCCACATTCTATGCTGGGCCAGAATTCCAAAGGTCACCACAGACTCCCTGATCTAGAATGCATTTCCAGTATGAATCGATTGGTTTTGAATAGATGCCATCCTAAATCTTTTGGACTGGATCTCATGACTCCAACCAAGTCTTCCCCCAACAGAGAAAGGTTTCTTTCAGCAGACTTTCCTCCAGCAGAAGAATCTTTTCCCCATCAGAAAAAGTCATCCCCCCACCCGATAAAAAAAGTTTCAAAACAAAGTCATTGGAAGGAAGTCATAGGATCCATTTCCATAACTCTTCCCCCTTACCATCAACATTCTCTTCACTGTTAAGATCCAAGCAGAGGCTGTTTAAAAGCAGTAAAATCAGGACTGCTGAGTTGAAACTTTTTTTAAAAGAGAGAAAAACTCAGGCTGTAATTAGATCCCAGGAATTCATGGTCACAGGGTACCACTGATTCCTATCAGTTAGCAATAATCAACCAAGATACAGATGACAAGATAATCTCGAGTTAGCCTCCTAACTATTGAGTAGTTCTGCATGTTTTTAAAAGCACATAGAACTACTGCTTACACCTCTGGGGCAGATTAGCCTACAGCTGCTTACCATACCTGAAGGTTATGCTTTGCTGACTTGGATTCTACCACATACAATTTAACCCTTTGGAAATGTTTTGTGTCCCCTGAAAAGTTCACTGGGGATGCAACCCTGCTTGTTCCCAGTTTGTGAAAGAAGGAGCAAGAAAACTGCACCCATCGACTGCACAGAGGTTACTAGTAGATCTTTCATAACTTGAGGGCATATTTGCAACTAGGGTTGGGCATTGTCTCACACACACACACACACACACACACACACACCAATCCATGTAACTTTTCATTTTTAGATGTTTACAGCAGCAGTGGGTGTCTTACTTTTCTTTAATTCTCCATGCAGTGGGTCTGGGAAGGCAGCTCCTGGCAGGCACAAGTTAGGTGCAGGGCCTAGCAGAGGTTCAGTTCTGGTTTGGTCAGTCTCCTTTCCTCCCTCCCTCCTTCCCACCCCCACCCCCCAGCAAGTATGCTCAGATTGGTCTGATGTTGTCAAATCTGGAATGCTAAGCAGGGTTGACCCTGGTTAGTATTTAGATGGGAGACCACCAAGGAAATTGCAGCCGCTATGCCAAGGCAGGCAATGGCAACCACTTCTTTAAGTCTTTTGCCTTGAAAACTCTACAGAGTTACTATACATTGGCTGCCACTTGATGCTGCTTACATCAAGTAGGGTGGTTGGGGGGTACCTTGTTCAGAGGCCTGTAGAACTGGACTCCTTGATTCAATTTACTTAAAGTTTGAATGCTATTAAGTGCACAGACAGCTCTAGTTCTCCTGCAACTGCGGTGCCATTGGGTTGAAAAATAGCCAATTAGACACCCCCCCAAAAAAAATTTCCGCAGAGGCAATAATTGCAGAGCTGCAATTCTCTTTCCTCCCCTTCTTCTTCAAATGACAGGCCACAATGAGGAAGGATGGACAACCAGAATTTTGAGTGGGAGGGTTAAAAAAAAAAGTCTGTAAGAATATGGAAATGAAATGAAAGCAGATTGAATGTTGTTTTTTAATTCCAGAGACTGGCATCATTCTACCCCCACCCCCACCCACCCCCCACCCCCCGGAATCATTCGAAGGAAGTGTGCTCATGACATTAAGCACCTGCTGGAGGTCTAATTGAACACCCTTGTTCAATTTTCAGGAGCTCGAGCAAAAGGTTTCTCAGGGCACACCCCTATTTGTGACAACCAATGATGACATCATTTGAACTAGCAAGAGTTCTGGAATTCCTAACTGTCTTGAGACCAATTGTCATGCCAAGAGATCAACTGTACAGGAGACTTTAGCCCTAGTTGGGGTGATGACAGTAGAGGTAGTGACCACTCAGCAGGCAGCGCTGTATACTGGTAAAGTATGTATTACTTTGTCTTTAAAAAAAATAATTGGACATTCACACACACACACACCCTTTGGTAGATTGACTCAGAAGAGTTTGGTCAAGTGCTTTCCTGACTAAACTGGCATGCCTTAAAATATCAGTAAAATATTAGTTTGTAGAAAAAATGGAGTGTGTTCATGGATTTTTGGGACGTAAGAGTTTGGGGATAAAGTTCAATCTTTTTTTACCATCTTAAAAAGGATGTTATCTATGGATGGCAAATTATACATTGGTGCTCTGCCCCATGCTGAAGGAAGATTCTTTTCAGGGCAGAGTTTCTGTTACAGATGCCTTTCATTCCCTCTCACACTCTCACAATGGCTGTGGGGGTTCATTCATGCCTGCCTGCAAAGCTATGCATTGGTGGAAGGTAAATTAAAAAAAAACACCTGTGCCTCCATGCAAAGGCATGCGCCCCGACCGATGGATGAGGATGGGTACATTTATCCCGCCTGCAACCCATTTTAGATTTGCTGAGAGGGCCTTATAGAAACAAGTGGAGAAAATGCAGATCCCATAACCCCGAGGTTTGGGAAAGCAGGCAAGACAAGACAAGGCAAGACAAGAGTGACTTTTCCCCCTGGATGGAGGACGGAGGGAAGATGAAATAAATGGCCCTGCGTTATTCTTTGCTTCAGGCTTTTTTGCTCCACTATGCTTTCCCGCTCTACTTCCGCTCTCTTCGATGATCAGGAGGGCTTTTCAAAACATTATTTCAACTTCAAGCATTTGTACTATATTAGATCTATTGAAATAATGATAGATCTAATACAGGAATATAAAAATGCCAAGGAATATCAAAATAACAAGCCTCTCTCTCCTCCCACAGCAGCAGCAGTAGCAGGGAAGTTTGCGTGATGTGTATTGTGTCGCGTGCGTGCCCTTGCGATGAAATGACCGTGCAAGTGCGCATGTGTGCATGTGTGTGTGTGGAGAGCGTGGTCTAGGAAATTGCTTTGCTTCTTTCATGGGTAGGGGGGTATTTTTGGAAGGGGCTACAATAACAATATAACAACAATAACAGCAATATCAATATAACTGCAATTTAAAGGGCTTGAACAAAGCCAGCAATGTTGTAACTACCAGGTGTGATGAGGTGTGTGCCTTTAAGAGTGAGTTGATGGGAGGAGTTAAGAGAACCAGGAAAAGCAGTTAGAACTGACAGCTGGGAGAGTTCAGCAGGCACGCTGCACAGCAGGCAGTGGCATGCCTTCTTGCACGTAAACAGAGAAATGCAAGGAGACCCCGTAGAACTCCATTGCACAATGGAACCCTGAGGAAAGCACTCCATGCATAATGAGCCTATGTATGTATGTATTCATTTATTTTGACATTGAGTCACAATTAACTCATGGCAACCACTTGGAATGTTCCGGGCAAGAGGCATTCAGTCGTGGTTTGCCATTGTCTGCCTCTGAGTAATGACCTTAGTGTTCCCAACCAAATACTAACCAAAGCCAACTCAGACTCCACCCCCCATATTATCAGGTATTTCCCAACCCGGAGTGAGCAACCCTACATGGGACAGATACCAGAAAATTGGGTCTGTCCTTGACTAAGGCCCTTTCCACACAGGCCAATAAATGCAGGCTAAGGATGAGATAAAACCCGGGTTAGGGGGAACTTCGCATGGATCCCACTCCTAAAGCAAATCCGCTCCAGGTTCCCGGGTTTTCCAAGAATCGCACTATGTGTGTCTTTTGTTTTAATGCACCTTGCAGCCACAGCCAACCAAACAGCCAAGAAGGCACTTTAGTCGGGCGGGCTTTCCTTTTTTAAAAATCCTGGCTCACATCTGCAGAGCCACGCAGGCACCAAGGGGCGTATTATGGCTGTGGGGGTTCATTCGTGCCTGCCTGCAAAGCTATGCATTGGTGGAAGGTAAATTTACAAAAAACACCCATGCCTCCATGCAAAGGCATGCACCCCGACCGACAGACAAGGATGAGTTCATTTATCCTGCCTGCAACCCGTTTTAGATTTGCCATGCGGCCTTATAGAGACAAGTGGAGAAAATGCAACAGGCTCATAACCTGGAGTACACGCTAGGGAGGTCTCAGTATATATGTAAAGGAAAAGGGGTTCAGGATTGTTTGGTGGATTTCTTTTCCCCTTTGCTCAGCAACAATCTGGGTTTCATTTCTGAAGCCTTGCCTGGAAGGTTTACATTATGCGTAACCCATAAAGAATTGTTAGGGAGTGCTTGTCCATTGAGAATCTGGCAACGTGGGCATTCGCTGGGATAACCTTCCCAACCATGGGCTCCGATCATGCAGAAATCAAAGCGGTCGGCTCTGTGAGTCACCAGAAGGCCTTGCGCAAAGAAGGCGGGGAGGCAGTTGCATAAGCGAGATGGCAGAATGGACATAAATCAACCAGCTTTGACCTCCTGTAAGGAGTCTCCAGTGGCTGTGGCAAAAATTAAAAAATGTCAGTGCCTCGTTAAAAGCTACAGAGACCCTCTAATAGGCCATCATTAGATCTTAGAGGCCTGTGGAGTCACGCCATTAAAAATGTGGTAATGTTCTTCCCTCCTGCTTTCATTAAAGTGGTGTTGGAATGGGTGACAAGGCAGAGTCAGACACTGGCAAAAAGAAGCAGCTTGAACGTAATGATGCTTCGTATGTGTGTCTGGATAGCCCAGAGTACCAGTAATATGCTCTTGGTATTGTCTGTGTGCCATCAAGTTTAGCATTTTGCAGAGTTGTGCTTTTTTGTGCCTATTTGGTCCCTTTGGGCCAAGAGTACATTACACTTGGGTCAGATTCCCTCAGATTTTCCCCCTCTTCAGAACTGGTACCTGATGACTGCCTATGTGTGGTTAAGAGTGGGGGACTCTAATTTGGAGAATTGGGTTTGATTCCCCACTCTTCCATGTGAGTGGCAGACTCTTATCTGATGAACTGGATTTGTTTCCCTGCTCCTACTCATGAAGCCTACTGGTTGACCTTGGGCTAGTCACAGTTCTCTCTCCAAACTCAGCCCCACCTATCTCACAAGGTTCTGTTGTGGGGAGAGGAAGAGAAAGGAGTTTATAAGCCTCCTTGAGTATTCTACAGGACAGAAAGGCAGGGTATGAATCCAAACTCTTCTTCTTCTGCCTGAAAGTCCCTGCCCATCGGAGTAGACAATGCTGACCCTAATAGAGCCATTGTGTGACTCTGGAAGTTGCTTCATGTGTTCAAATATCTTCTCAAACTGGGCCTTTGACCAAAATGGAAACTGATTTCAGAAACGTCCAGCTCCTCTGCAGCACTGGCGTAATGCCCATTGGTCAAGGTGGGCAGCTGCCCAGGGCATCACCTTGTGGGGGGGGGCATCAAAATGCTGGGTTCGTTTTGGGGTATTTTAGTGGTTTTCCATTTTTGGCCTGCAGGGGGTGCAGTTTTTAGGCTAGCAACACCAAAATTGCAGCGTATCATCAGGAGACTGTCCTTATGCTACTCCCCAAGTTTGGTGAGGTTTGGTTCAGGGGGTCCAAAGTTATGGACTCCCAAAAGGGGTGCCCCCATCTCCTTAGCAAAGAATGGGGGATGGGGCACCCTCTTTGAGGGTCCATAACTTTGGACCCCCTAAACCAAAATGCACCAAACTTGGGGGGTACCATAAGGACACTTTCCAGATGATACCCTGAAATTTTGGTGCCGATACATCCAAAAATGCGCCCCCTGCAGGAACATCCCAGAATTTGCCCAAGGATCTTTGTTCTGCATTGAGTTTTCTGTATTGCTGTCAATGGGGGTTGCAGGCTGGGGGGGGGGGACATTTCTGAAGGCACAGTCTCAAAACTTTCAGGGTCTCATCAGGAGACTGCCCTGATGATACCCCCCAGGTTTGGTGCCGTTTGGTTCAGGGGGGTCAAAGTTATGGACCCTCAAAACTGTAGCCCCCATCTCCTATTAGCTCCCATTGGAAACAATGGGGGATGGGGCACCCCCTTTGGGAGTCCATAACTTTGGACTCCTTGAACCAAACCTCACCAAACTTGGGGGGTAGCATAAGGACAGTCTCCTGATGATATGCTGAAATCTTGGTGCTGATATGTCTAAAAATGCACCCCCTGCAGGCACCAATGTCCTGGTGCAAAAAAAAATTGGTCGTGGTGCCCATGGGGGGGGGCATCCAACTCAGGTTTTGCCCAGGGCTACAGTTTGCCCAGGGCTGCCTCGTTACGCCTCTGCTCTGCAGCATTTCTTTTTCTTCTCCCTCACCACTATGTTCAAGAACAAGAGACTGCAAACTCATGAAGGTGCATAGACTATGCTAGAGAGGTCAATACACCAGCTTTTCAGATGTCGAGCTAGCCCAGTCCTAATCACAACGAAACATTCAGAAGCTGTTCTTTTTTCAGGCCAAAAGTTGGAATCTTAAAGTGCCGCATCTGGTCCTCTGTGCCCAGGTCAAACAGACAGTTTTTCTTACCATCTTCAGAAATAATTGCAGGTTCTATCTAGGAAATAACTCAAAATAGCTGCCACCCATCCCTTCTGCCGGCCCCTGGAAAATTCTGAGAAAACTGAACATGTGACATGAGGCCAAACTATGTCAAACTCTACTTCACGCAATGGAGAAACCCATGTAATGTGTCTAATGAACTTCACATGACATGTAATGCTACCATATCAAGCAAGACATATGGTATATACTCGATCAGCCTTAGTTTTAGGGTTCCAGTTTTGGAACTGATGCAACATTTTTCTCCACCCCAGAGTTGTGTAACCCTTTCCTCTGCACAGTGGGCCATCCTGGGATTTGCCCTGCTCTTTTTTGGTACGTTCAGGGTTAACACTGCTAGAAAAGACACACCCAGGTCTGCCCAAAGGCCATCAAATATCAGAATCACAGGGTGGGCAACAATCAGGCGTCTATTATAATACCACTGTTTCCAATCAGTGGGGAGCGGCTCTTGTGCGCTGGTGCCAGCCTGTCTGCCCATCTCAGAGGGATGTGTACACCCTCCCTCCCTCCCTCCCTCCCTCCCTCCCCCTTCCTGGCCTCCCAGGGCTGGTCCTCTGTCCTGGTCCTGGTCCTGCAGTTCATCACTGTCAGATGAACTGCACAACCTCTTGGCCAAGAGACTCCAGCTCTGCAATGGACAACTATCAGCAAAAGGGTTTGGATGTATTTGTGGCTCATCGGCATTCCCATACACATGAATGTGCACGGAGGGATGGTGACTCAGTCGTATCGTCTTTTGCATGTGGAAGATCCCAGGTTTAATCCTGGGCATTTCCACCTAATGCAGTGGTGGCCAGCCTATGGCACTCCAGATGTTCATGAACTACAATTCCCATCAGCCCTTGCCAGCATGGCCAATTGGCCATGCTGGCAGGGGCTGATGGGAATTGTAGTCCATAACGTCTGGAGTGCCAAAGGTTTGCCACCACGGCTCTAGATGTTATGCAAAGTGTTGACTGCTCTTTCTTGGTTGCTTTCACTGTCCGCTGGAGTGCGCTTGCAGGCACTCTTCAAAGTGCAAAGATTCTCAAACAGAGAGACAGACAGACGTTCTGCCTGGGAACCTTGCAATTGTAGTCCATGAATATCTGGAGTGCCATAGGTTCACCACCACGAACCTAATGGATCTCAGATACTGAGGGCTTCCAACCTCCAGGTGGGGCTTGGAGATCGACAGCTATTACAACTGATCTCCAGATGACAGTGATTAGTTCCCCTGGAGACCAAGGCTGCTTTGGAGGGGGGAGCAATGAACCCTGCTGAGGCCCCTCCTCTCTGTAAATGCCACTCTCCCCAGGCTCCACCCCCAAATGTCCAGGCATTTCCCCACCCAATGCTGGCAGTCCTGCTGAGTCAGCAGGGGTTGGGAAAGATCTTTCTCTGCCTGAGACCCTAAACCAAACTACCAAACATGTCTAGTTGGATCTGGGTGATCCAAATCCAGCTTTCTTTCTCCACAGACACACAGCAGCTGCGGGGAATATCTTTTCAAAAAAATGGCAGCAGCTATATTTGGTGTGGCACTGTGACAAGGGGGGAGAGAAGCCAAGGAGAGTGCCATCCTCCTCGCTTACACTGGGACCAATCTAACCAAGACAAGTCAGGACAGTATTGTGTGAAGGGGAAGGCGGTAGAGATGCTAAATCCCACCACCACACCCTTCTCGTTTTTAGACAAAAATGACATTCTTTGCAGCTGCTGTGTGGCGGCAAGGACAATGAGTCAAATAACATATTGTGCAGTTGGACTTGTTGAGTAGTTTGGGCCCCCGAAAAGTTGCTGCTAGTTAGAGTAGAACATACTGCGATAAATGGACCAATGCCCCAAGTCCCTGCAGGGCCATTCTGTATATCCAAGGTTGGCCTTGAAGTACGGGACTCATATGAGGGTTAGGCGATTCTCGCCCTATCCCAGGGGTAGGGAACCTGCGGATGCCAAAATTGCGCCCAGGGACATGTAATTATGTCGCCCAGCAGCAACTGTCTGCATGGCCATTGGCCATGCTGGTAGGGGCTGATGGGAATTGTAGTTCCTGAACATCTGGAGAGCCGCAGGTTCCCTACCCCTGCTCTATCCAATCCAGGCCCCAAGTCAGGGTGGGCCTTATTGCTTCCTAACCTAAATTGGACTTGGTTGCCCCATAATTTGATATCCCGTTTGGATCCTAGTTCTGCATATCCACAGCCTGCCTCTCTAATTACCCAGAATCCCTTGTGCCATAAGATTGTTTGGATCCATGTTTGAGCATTTGCCCTGTGGTTGATGTCACATTTTCTCACTCTTGTTCTCTATTAATCAGTTTGAAGTGGGAAGTGATATACCCACTTAACACAAAGAGACAATTTAGGCATGCAGAGCAGAAGTACTTATGTGTTCAGTTTTCTACTTCTCGCAGTCTTCATATGGGCAGCTATTTGGATTCCTGACACTGCCAAGGCAAATGCCCGGAGATTTGGTGGCTGGTGCCCAGGTTGAGTGGAGTTTGGGGAGGATGAGATGTCAGTTCCATTTGATGCTCTATGAGTTTTCCCTAATCTCTATGATAAAGGCCATGGAGACTAGGGGAAATTCCGGGTTTATTACTATGAAGACCATTTCTTTTCCCATTCCTCAGTTTCTTGAGGGCAAGAGATTGCTGTAGTTGGAGGCAAGGACTTCTTTGCTAGGTCTGGGTAACTGGGAAGCCTAGTAGCTGTTTGATCAAAAACTACATCTATTCAAATACTGCAAGGGTGAGAGCACAGGAAACCATTCCATCTTAGAAGGGCTGACCTCTATGGACATGAAGCACTGTTTGTAGAGACAGTTAGCTGGGAAAATCTCATGACTTCTAAACCTATATGGTTTTGCATATTGCAGGGAAATAATGAATCCTTCTGATCTTAGTAGCACTGACTCTTGGCTTCTGCGTTCTCGTTGGATCTAGAAATCCAGCTGCAGAGGAGCTAGACGTTTCTGAAATCAGTTTCCATTTGGGTCAAAGGCCCAGTCTGAGAAGATATTTGAACACATGAAGCAACTTCAAGAGTCACACAATGGTTCTATAGGGTCAGCATTGTCGCCTACGACTGGCAGGGACTTTCAGGCCGAAGAAGAAGAGTTTTGAATTATACCCTGCCTTTCTGTCCTGTAGAAAACTCAAGGAGGGGTCACTAAAGTTACAGTCTTCTCTAGCTGACCACTTGCCCACCCCCCCTGCTGCAGAGGCGTTTCAGTGAAAAATGGCACCTGGGGCAACAACTACCCTGGGCCTGAAAAAGTAAGTGAGCACAGGCAGGGAGGTAAGTGAGCACAGGCAGGGAGCTGGCGCCAGCGGGTGGCTCTGGAGGCCACGGCTCGGTGCCTGAGCTGCCTGTTGCTGAGCTGCTGCTGCAAGCCGGCTCCGAGGGTAGGAGCACGACTGCGGCCACAGCTCAACAGCAAGCAGCTCAGCTGCCCGCCACAGAGCCACAGCCACAGGCTGGCAGCGAATGGCCCCTTGGTGGGTGACTCAGGACAGTGCAGCTCAGCACATGAACTGTCCACTGTCGAGCCGCGGCCTTGGGCCGGCACAGAGGGAGCCACCTGGCAACCATCCCCTCCTCCTCCGTGCTGACTCAGCTCAGATGAGTCGGCACAGGGGAGCAATGAGGGATGCAAAATCACCCCTACACCCTGGGGGAGTGTGGGAAGCCATGGGGGATACAAATTGCGCCATCTCCTCCTCCCCCATGCCAATCCATCTTGGACAAGTCGGGACAGCGCGGGGAAGGCATTGGGGGATGCTAAATCACCACCACACCCCTTCTCCCACATGCCAACTCAGCTCGTCTGAGCCAGGTTGGCGCAGGGGATGAGGGGTGGGGGCGATTTTGCGCCCCCCACATGACAGGATGCCGTGCGCCCAGGGACATGTGACCCCACATGTCCTTGTGGCAACTCCGCCCCTGCCCTGCTGGGTCTTCTTCTCAGTTCCTTTGCACATTAGACATTGCTACATCCAACAATAATATCATACGCTTTTCTGAGCCCCCACTATGGCAAGGCATGGTCTAAATAATGAACACAATATCATTAGCTGCAGCGTGGAATGGTACAGCATAGCCACCTCTCATCATATCTCAGAAGATAGGCTGGGTTGGTGCAAGGAAAGGATCCCTCCAAGAAAGATTCTGCCGAGGAAGGCAATGACAAACCACCTCTGCTGAATCACTTGCCTTGCAAACTCCAGCAGGGGTTGCTATAAGTTGGCTGAGCCTCGATGTCACTTCACACAAACACACAATGACCGCAATATCCTCCATATCCTTTCGCTGGAAGGAAGAATGAAAATGAACATCATTTGGCATGAAAGGAGTTATTGTATTGGATGCAACAGCAATCTCACAGCGATGGTAAAAGTTCAGGTAATGGATCTACCACAGTAAGAATATAAACAACTGCCATAAACGAAGCTCCTCGCCGGAAGCGCCCGCAGGAGTTCAGTACCCTAGAGGGAAATCACGCGAGGGTATTATTTTGGGGAACTTGCGTGCATGCTAGGCGAATAGTCGAAGCATGAATTTCAGTGGCAGCTTTAAAGGTCACCTTCCCCACCCTGAGCTTTTCCCTCTTGTCCTGCAGCTGTATGTTAACAGTGAGATTCCCGTCTTGCAGATATTCTATCCCCAAACAGCTGGGGACTGCGTTTCCCTTCCCCAAAGCTTCAAGGAACTCCCTGCAAGCAGCACATAGCATTTGGTGCCAGGAAATCAGTCACAGTCTGTCCTTTCCTGTTTGTGCACACTCACTGTTTGTCTCTCAGCCATCCGAAACCCTGCCTAGCCTTCCCAGAGAAGGAGCAAGGTTCTGTAGAGAACGGATAACTGAAGCACCAGTGCCCTCTACGTTCTTTCCACAAAATGGCAGCCTTTTCGCAAGCTCCTCTTTTATCCACCCTCCAGCCCACCCTCCACCTTCCTCTCCAGCATCTAGGCCTGTTTCCTTTTCCAAAAGGCCAGTTCCTTAAGCATCTGCAAGTCACAAAGCCTCCAGGAAGGCCTTTTCTTCCCATTTTGAGCCCCCAGGTGGATTTTCTAGCACTCCAGATTCTGTGTCGGTAACCGAGGACTACAGCTACACCCCACCATGCATTCAATGAAACCTCCCCTGAGATACGTAGGGCATTTCTGCGACTGGACCATACTGACATGGAATGAGCCCCAGAAAGGTAACTAGGTGTAAATGGAGAGCAGGTATCCTCTACCTGTAACAGTGGTATAGAATAAGAGTCATGTATAACTTGGCATTCAGAAGTGAGGCAAAGTGCTCCATCTGCTGAAATTCTCTCATCTGCGTAACTATGACAGTTATGTGCCTGTAATCTGAGCCTGAAGCTCAAAATACTGAGGGAGGGGAGGAGAGACTTCCCCCTTCTCTTTGGTAACAGCTCCCTTAGCTATTGTTTTGAGAAGTCTGCAGGGGTCAAGACTTGCCCTTCCTTGCTGTATCCAGGGATGAAAGGTCAGGCCATAAGTGTTGTGGATTTCATTATGGGGCCCTGCATATTCTGCATTCAAGTGCTACGGGAGCCTTTTGCTTTTGTTTGAAAACAATATTCTACTAAAAACAACATAGCTGTTCATGCAAAATCAGGAGCTGGGAGGAAAATGTCATTGCCATGGTTTAAAGAAGGATTTTATCTTTGTATATACTGTAACTTTTTGTCAGCTGCTGTTATGTGCTCTTGTGGGAAAATAAATTTTCGGGATAAATATAATGGATAAAAAGGGAATGTGGTAGGAGGAGGAGGAGGAAAGATGGTGATAGGGAGGCGTAGGTTTTTAGGCAGAAGAGAAGCACTGGTCACTACTGTGACCTCTGACCTCCAACACTCCTATGGCTTACTTTTGGACTATACCATTAAGATAGTTTGGGGCTGTAACTATAGCCTTGCTTACCTTACACAGGTAGATCAGCTAGTTATTGGGTGTGGTCTGGGCTCAACGCAAACATATTCTTCTCTGCCAGGTTGTATACTAGACAGAATTTGTTGTATACTAGAAAGAAACTCAGAAACTAGGACCATACATGTCCTGCAGCATCTTCTCTGGAAAGTGATTCCCCTCCCCTTTGATTTGACAGACCCAGTAAAATCCAGACACTTTGATTGCAGAACCCAAGACTAGTAAACATGTAGACAACACAGCAGAGGTGTAGCTGGGCCAAACTGCGCCTGGTGCTCAGTCTATATTTTCCGCTCCCCATGCCCCCCCCCCCCCCCCCGTGGCACCCTCTCCTTCCCCCCTTCCCACACTGACCTTAGTTCCTTTTTTCAGCACTTTCCTGGGGCTTTTTTCAGGAACGCCGGATAGTTCCAGGTTTAAAAAAGCGAAGCCTGATGAGAACTATACTTTAGGAATAACTTGTGAGCCCCAAGGTCCCCTGGGAACTGCCTTTCTTTCAATTCATATTAAACTATAGATTTTTTAGGAGGATGAAGGGAGAAGAGACAGGGGATAGTCACACTTTTTAGCTGTGTAATGAAACACTTGAACACAGTTCCGCTCAGTCTTTCTGTGGCTTGTTTTTCTCTTTGGTTTGCTCTCTGGCGCTTTCTCTTTCTTTCCCTCTTTCAGTGTCTCTGCTCAACCAGTCCTCCTCCTCTCTGCATTGCTTGCATGATCTGCTTGCATGCAGTTACCATCATACTGCCTGCCATGCAATCTAATCACATGTTTCTTCAATAACCCAGAACCTTCCTTGATGGACCCTGTTTCTTCAGGAAGGAACCAGTCTCATCTGAAATGTGAGCCTTAGAATTCCAAGGCAGGGATTGTAAAAGAAACAAACCCTTAGGCTGGATCCACAGATCCTTGTTGCTAACTGTGGTGCTTTCCTCTAGCCCAAGAAGACTTCTGAAGCAAGATGCTCCTGAAAAAAAACGACGAGGAGCCAATTCATTGGATGCATGAGGAGAATGGAGATGAACTTGGGAGGCTCTTTTCACTTCCTTGGAACAAAAACCTGGAGTAGTGAGATACCCCACAAGGACATAAATGTAGAAGTGAAATCAAAATCAACCTGTATTTAATGTATTTCACTGCTGCCAGTAACACCACTTGAAATTTTCTGGTGGTGCACAGAAAGTGCATTTGTGATGGATGGGACAATCTTTGTCCCACATATTAGCTGCGTCTCCATTTTCCTCTTTGGTCAAAGTTTGTCAGCACCTCCATTTTGTATATAACCATGGATGTACCACAACTTTTGAACACATATAGGTGCCATTTACCATCAAGGCCATTGGTTTATCAACGTCAAAGTTCTCTGCTGCATGTGAGAGTGACTGTCCAGGGCCTTAGGTAGAGCCTGGCACCTTCTGCATTAAAATCTTCTGACTGATCTTCCCTCAATTTGGTGAATAATTAGGGTTCCTAGGTGCATGTGTGGAACCAGCAGGAGACTTTTGGGAGGGAGAAATATAGGGATAAAGGAAACAGATATTGTAAAATGCAGCAACTTCACTTCAGAATGTTGAGCACAGCTCTAGCAATTTCCCCAGTCTCTATGGTAAATACCATAGACACTGACAAAATTTCTAGTGTTGCTTGATGTGATTACATCACTTCCATGTTTTCCCCCAGAAGTGACATTGCTGCCTTGAACAACAGCTCCTTCTTTCACCCCACCCCTCCATTGGGCATGAGTGGGGGATGGGGAGCACAGCTGTGGACTGACCCGACATTAAGCCAGCATCTGGCATTCTGACTAGTTGTTTCAAGTAGAGATGCCATGGATTTCACTGTAAACGCATTCAGTAGCTCAGCATACCTTGTTCGACAGCTGCAAGCACATCAGCCAAACATCCCATTTGTTCACCTGACTGTTAACAACCTTAAATGACTGCCAATCATCCATGCACCTGTACAGTCTCTGTGCCAAGCAGGGGGTGGGGGCTTACTCAGGTTGCAAGACTATAAACAGATACAGTCTATGTATGTAATTTCAGAAGTCTAATAGACAAGCTTCTTTCATGATTTACACAATTTTGTGTTTGGAGTGGGATTATGTTGAGGAAGCAGATTCGGGGCCAGGTCAATTATGCTTGGTTGAAGAAGAAGGAGGAGGAGGAGAAGAAGAAGAAGAAGAAGAAGAAGAAGAAGAAGAAGAAGAAGAAGAAGAAGAAGAAGAAGAAGAAGAAGAAGAAGAAGAAGAAGAAGAAGAAGAAGAAGAGGAGAAGAAGAAGAAGAAGAAGAGAAGAAGAAGAGGAGAAGAAGAAGGAGGAGGAGGAGGAGGAGGAGGATTTATATCCCCCCTTTCTCTCTCTTGTAAGGAGACTCAAAGGGGTTTACAATCTCCTTTCTTCCCCCCCCCCCCCAACAAACACCCTACGAGGTGGGTGGGGCTGAGAGAGCTCCGAAAACTGTGACTAGCCCAAGTCACCCAGATGGCATGTGTGGGAGTGCACAAGCTAATCTGCTTCCCCAGATAAGCCTCCACAGTTCGTGGCAGAGCGGGGAATCAAACCCGGTTCTCCAGATTAGAGCGTACCTGCTCTTAACCACTACATCACACTGGGAAAATGCTCAAGCATACTTCTCTTCTGACCACATCCTGCAAAGCCTGGAGTCAAGCGATGCAATTGAATGGACAGCTGAAGGGATAACGAAGGGAGAATGTTTAACTAGAGTAGGGGTAGGGAACCTGCGGCTCTCCAGATGTTCAGGAACTACAATTCCCATCAGCCTCTGTCAGCATAGCCAGTGCTTAAAAGCAATGCTGAGCAGGAGCTGATAAATTAGTATTTCCTGGGGTCTGAACAAGCGGCCTAGGAGATCCACATTCAAATCTCTGAGTCATGAAGCTCACTGGGTGACCTTAAGCTGATCATTTTCTCTCCGTTTAACCTGCCTCACGGAGGTATTCTGAGGACAAAATGGAGTACACTGCTGTGAGCTCCTTGGAGGAAGAGCGAGGTTAAAATGGAAGTGGCAAGTCAATGCATTCAGCATTACTCTTTCATTCTCTGAGCAGCAGTGGCGTAGTGGTTAAGAGCAGGTGCATTCTAATCTGATTCCCCACTCTGCTGCCTGAGCTGTGGAGGCTTATCTGGGGAATTCAGATTAGCCTGTGCACTCCCACACACGCCAGCTGGGTGACCTTGGGCTAGTCACAGTTCTTTGGAGCTCTCTCAGCCCCACCTACCTCACAGGGTGTTTGTTGTGTGGGGGGAAGGGCAAGGAGATTGTAAGCCCCTTTGAGTCTCCTACAGGAGAGAAAGGGGGGATATAAATCCAAACTCCTTCTTCATCCAGCCATGGTTTTCACTAACCCCAATGCAGCCATAGGCTATGGTAAAATATGATCGTGTTGGCATCAAGCCAACTTTATACTGTAATACAATAGGCTGATGTTGAGTATAAATTCCTATACAACCCACATCAAATATAAATGCAAACATATCTCCTGGCCCTTCAGCGTCCCCACTAAATTGGTGTTACCCTTACTGCGGAAAACTTATATGGATCCACATCTTACCCACTGTAGGAATTCAAGCAGCTTATGGCTGACATTTGTCAGGGAGAATGCAGCAGAAGAAGAAAGGGTTGAAAAGTCTCCTCCTCCCCCCCCCCCACCTTATCCTTCTTGAAAAAGCAGTCCCCAGATGCTGCATTTGAAAAAGCAAAAGGAAGTCTTCCAAAATGAGCATGGTAGAAAATGTTAACATGTTGTTTGACCTTCAGTGGGCCACTCTTGTGTGAAATTCCCACAGAGCCAGAAAACTCCCTCGCTGAAAACTCCCTCGTGCTTTAGGCTCCACCAAGGCAGGACTTGGATGGCTTGGGGGAGGATCCAGCAGAGTCCTTGGAGCTAGAAAATCTGCCATAAATCTGGACTTGACTGAAGGGCAGGAAGGGAAGAAACTCCCCTCTTTACCGGCAACGGGAAGAGGAGCAAAAGCAGACCTGCAAGGAAATGCTTTTTTAAAAAAAACCTCTTAAATTAGGACTTGTTGAAAGAAGAACACAAACTTTTCAGCCTCCCTGAGCTCGGGATGAAAAATACATCGGCAAGGGGAAAATTCCAAGATGAGTTTGTACTCGTGTGGATTATTTTTTTAAAAAAAGTGTTGATTTGTTTGCATGATTTTTTGCAAACAGTCCCTTAACACCCAGCACTGGTCCAGTGAGTCTCTGTTAATTTCTGCCTTAGATCCACCTAGCAGCAAGATACTAGGATTGCAGGGTACAATTCCCTCATGGTGGTTTAGTTAGAAAGTTGACTGATAATCGAAGAGACAGAAAAAGTGCAGACAAGGGCAACAAGGATGATTGAGAGACTGGAGCACCTTCCTTATGAGGAGAGGCTGCAGTGTTTGGGACTCTTTAGTTTGGAGAGGAGACGTCTGAGGGGGGATATGATTGAAGTCTATAAAATTATGCATGGGGTAGAAAATGTCAACAGAGATACATTTTTCTCTCTTTCTCACAATACTAAAACCAGGGGGCATCCATTGAAAATGCTGGGAGGAAGAATTAGGACTAATAAAAGGAAACATTTCTTCACACAACACGTGATTGGTGTTTGGAATATGCTGCCACAGGAGGTGGTGATGGCCACTAACCTGGATAGCTTTCAAAGGGGCTTGGACAGATTTATGGAGGAGAAGTCAATTTATGGCTACCAATCTTGATCCTCCTTGATCTGAGATTGCAAATGCCTTAGCAGACCAGGTGATCGGGAGCAACAGCCGCAGAAGGCCACTGCTTTCACATCCTGCATGTGAGCATCTGGTGGGCCACTGCAAGTAGCAGAGTTCTGGACTAGATGGACTCTGGTCTGATCCAGCAGGCTTTTTCTTATGTTCTTATGTTCTTAACTCCCTCTGCCCTGCAAGGGTTGCTTTTAGCATCATCCCTGAAATCTTTCTGTCTTCCCCCAGTTTCATCATTCTACTTCATCTTTTTCTTTTGAATTATTTTGTGAGGCACCGCATCTGAAGTGCTGTCAAGCCACAGCTGACTTACAACAACCCTGTAGGGTTTTCAACGCAGGAGATGTTCAGAGGTGCTTTGCCATTGCCTGTCTCCCCATGGGCTGACAAAGTTCTAAGAGAACTGTGACTGGCCTAAGGTCACCCAGGAGTCTTCATGTAGAGAATTGAGGAATCGAACCTGGTTCTCCAGATTAAAAACTACACCAAGGTGACTGTCACCCTGGCAACCCTGTTCTGAACATATACTGTGCTAGATACTGCCAATGACTTCCGATCTCGTCAAACAAGACACCAGGGATGGAAAAATTAGACAGATGAGGAGTAATTAAAAATAAAAACATTTAAAAGGCTGGAAATAGAAATTCTTGTGGATCAAGACTGTAGCCAGAAGAGAAAGATCACAGCAGGAGAGGTGGGTTTTTGAGAAGCTTTTTGGAAGAGGAGAATGTAGCAGTCAAACATATGAGAAGGGAAGGCACTCTAGGGAAAACCCTTAGGGTGTGCAGATTGCATTGGAAATAAAATGTAAGTGCAAATCATCCAGTATTTTCCAGACTTTTTAGAAGTGTTCTGCAAATAAAAGGAATGCATGATAGTACTTGAGGGTCAAAGTAGATGTGCAGGACTGCTGTGAATTCACAGGACTGCTGTGAATGGTCGGCCATCCATAGATGAGCTGGAAGGCTAATTCCATTCCCCCAAGAGAAAAGTGCCTACGACTGCTTGTTCTGTTGTGCATGAAAGTTGGCACTGCTTGTTCTGTTGTGCATGAAACCAGTGGCAATCACAAATGGGCTATTTTTTTAAAAAAATGTAATTTTTAGCATTCAACACTCAAGATGTGGTCCAAATAAATAGAACAGGAATGTCTGTAACTCCCTGCTCTCCAACTCCCTGCTATTCCAGGACAACCAGAAGTCTTGCAAGGAGAATCCACACTATTTCTTCCCCCCAGGTAATAAACCCAGACAGGCTGGGAAGCAAGGTTTCAGTCACAATTGCAATTGACCTCTTGCCACAGGGAACAAGGCTCCTTTAAGATTCAAGACCGACTTCCACTATCCTCGGTGCTAAATAATTCACAGGTGTGTTAAATGCCTAATTCCCCATTAACTGTTAATGTGACCACAGAAAGGAAATCAAAGTGGTAAATCTGGCTGGGTGCTCAAACTCAGAATATATGGATGGCAGGGAGAAATAACCTACCGGAGACACAGATAAAGGAAGAGCTCAGGGCACCAGGAAAGACAGAAAGCAAACCGCCAGGGCTAGGATTGCCACTACTGCGCTTAGAAATATCTTGCTCTTCCTTCAAAATCAGAGGGCATCTCCAAACTCCAAATTTAACTGAGCTATACAGTGATTTTCTCTCCCCAAGAAATCCTAAGAGTGGTAATTCTTAGGGACAAGCTGAGAAACTGGAGTTTTCTTATAATTTTATCTGATTGTCTCTTGCCTTAAGAACTCTACAGGGTTGTCATAAGTTGCCACCAATTCTGATAGGGATGTACAAATGGGAATCCATCTCCCCACTATTAAGTGGTGACTGGAAGAAGAAAAGAAGAAGAGGAGTTTGGATTTGTAAGGAGACTCAAGGTGGCTTACAAGCTCCTTTCCCTTCCTCTCCCCACAATAGACACCTTGTGAGGTAGGTGGGGGCTGATAGAGTTCCAAAGAACTGTGACTAACCCAAGGTCACCCAGCAAGAATGTAGAAGTGCATAAACACATCTGGTTCACCAGATAAGCCTCTGCCACTCAGGTGGGGGAGTGGGGAATCAAACCAGATTAGAATCCACCTCTCTTAACCACTACACCACGCTGGCTCTCAACTGAGATCAATGGAGGAACCAGTTTGCTTCGTGCAAGTTTTGCCTTGTGCAGAGGCTATGAATGACTTTCCTAGGCCCAAACCTGAGGTATGCTCCGTAGTGCCTGTGAAGATCTCCTCTTGCTGTACTGGCTCACCTGTCCTCTGCCATCCTGGATGAGCTTGCCTTGCTGCTGGCCTCATAATGGGAAGGAGAGGGAATTCAGGTACCTTGGTTCTCTTCTCTCCCCCACCGCCATGAACACACCTTTTCTTTCTCTCCCCTGTGCCCTACGCCCAGTGTTTCCTCCCCAGCCTGTCTTAGAGATTGCTCCTGTATATCACCCTTGGCCCCAACCCCTGGACACTGGCATCCGTCCGTGTTCAGCCCCGCCTCTTTCTGGAAGTGACAAAAAAGGGTGTGTGCCACTGCCAGGGCTGCCTGTTTTTTGCTCTCCCTCCTGGGCTTTAAAGGTACCATCAGAACCATCCTCTTCTTCTTCTTCCCCTGACAGTCATCACCCCTGCAAGTAATCACGAAGCTGTCCAAGACTGCAGCCTCCTCTCCAGCAGAAGTGGGGGCTGCTGCTTGATTGGGACCTGCCCAGTGGTGGGATTCAGCAGGTTCGCACCACTTCCGCAGAACCGGTTGTTAAAATGGCGCCTGTATGCAACCAGTTGTTAAATTATTTGAACCCCGCCATTGGACCTGCCCCTGCCTGCTCTGCCAGGCTGGCCACTGTCCCTGGGCTCCCTGCTGCCCCCCTCTCTGGTGAGGGCCCTCTTGGAGACTTGTCTAGTGGAAGGGAGGGCTAAGCCAGGGGCAGCAGCCACCCTGGGCAATGCCAATAAAGTTTCTTACCAACCATAACAGGTACAGACACAGTGAGTAAAGTGGTCTCCCACTGCTCCTGCGTCATCTTCCTCCATGCTCTCTTCTGTCCTGGGGAAGCCAAATGATCCACAGCTGTGCTTTCTAAAGAAATAAGATCTTCCATTGACCTTGAGAGTGGTCACAGTAAACCCACGAAGCCGTCTTACAAGTGAATCAGGCCATTGGTCAATCGAGGCTCATGTTGTGTTGACTGGCGGCGGCTCCCCAGGGTTTCAGACAGAGGTCTTTCAGATCACTCACTGCTTGATTCTTTCAACTACAGAGGCTGGGAATTAAACATGAAATCATTTGCATGCCAGACTTAACCTCTAAGCCATGGTCCCTGCTGTTAGCATACAGAGACCTTGGCAATTTCCTCACTGGCGATTAATCCCAGGATAGTCACTCGAAATATCGAAGTTTCATCGCATTCTCCCCACTGCCGAACCTTGGAACACAGTTAAATCCCGGCTCTGTCGCCCCCCCCGCCTTATCCCACGACTCTCCTGTACCTGGCTGCTTGTGCAACTTTTGGGCAAAACACGTTACCAATCTGTATCGGTGGGGAGGTTCAGGGGCCTGATGTAGTTCAATTTCCCACCATTCACAGTGATGCAAATGCTGCCAGCCAATCAAAGTGTGGCAGCCTGTGCACGAAGCGCGCGGTTATTTCTTTTTGTTTTCGTCACATTTGGTTTCATTTCGCTCGGCTTCTTCTGTTTTGGTCTAATGTTTAACTGCTCTATGAGAGAACAAGAGCAAGGGGACGCTCGGTATAATGTTTAAAGTCAGAGTGGGTGCCTTGCTCACGGTCTCACGTCTTCACTGGCTGACATGATGACTTGAAGAAAAGTTCCCGCCCCAACATGGCACGACAGCCGATCAGGAGAGACCCGCCAAGACCCGCCAAGCCGATCACGCGGCAGTGGGGATTGTTGCATTTCTGGAATCCGATGCAGGCCTACAAGTATCCCCTGGGAAAATGGTGTAGTGAGGATGTTGAATCCGCATTGAAAAGTTGCGGTTCATTTTGACACTTGGATTAATCTACTTTTAATTTTCAGTGTGAAATCACCCACAGTCAAGTATTAGGAGAGGAAGATACTCTGTGGCACCTGTACAGGGAGAAGGAAAAAATCATAGTGTTCCTCTTGAGAGGAATCCAAGTGTAATTTTTTTTAAAATGCAAGAGTCCTGCTGTGAAATATTTTGGGCCAGTTATTTTTGACCCATATGCAAAACTCCTTCCTGCTGACAGCACACGACATTTCTTGTGCATTTCTGGATCCTGACTCCTCTTTCCACTGAATTCCCCCACCCCCACCCCAAGTCTAATTGTTTCCACTTTAGCCAGTGGCCCTTTTCAGATGCCAAAACTGCACTGCAATCAGTTGACTGTGAGAACAGACTCTAGACGCATGCAAATGACACACACACCGGCTTGGTCATGTGATAGGAAGCCAATGCTTCTTTGTGTACAATTTGTATGTACTTTGGTAATATTGCTTCAAAAGAGCTGCATTTTAACCAGCAATAACGTGACATTTATAAACCTCCTATGGCATCATAGTAGCTCACCCAGCAACTATGAGGGTGCTTGCAAAAAGGTGGCAGAGAACAGTCAGATGTTAGCCTGTCATGAGGCACATAGTTTGCTTTATTTCTAAGGCTCCAGGCAGGCAGCAACCTATGTTTCTGTCCTTTTTCCTATTTTTCTGTCCTTTTTATTGGCTGGCAATAACCATTGTGAGGAGCTGCGTGGCGTGGTGGTTAAGTGCTTGCACTGCCACTCACACGGTCAGGAGTTTGAGCCCCCTGTGGGTCAGATATCCTGGCAGCTGGCTCATGGTCAACTCAGCCATCCATCCATTCCTTGGTCAGTAAATGAGTACCTAGCACATAGCTAGGGGGTAAAGAATAGCCGGGGAAAGCAATGGCAAACTACCCCACAAAAAAAGGCTTGCCTATGAAATCACTGCTTGCAGTGGTACCCCAGGGTCGGACACGACTGAAGGGGAAACTTTACCTTTAACCATTGTAGAGAGAGTCATTCCATTTTACACATAAAGGAATGAGATTGAAGGAAAAGGGTAGGCCCAAAAAGGTCCCTAAAGTCCTTGCAGAAGATGGAGTTTGAAGCCACATTTAGGGCTGCCTTTCTGCTTGTTGGGCCTCTCCACTCTCATACTGAGCACCCTTAAGCAGCAGACACAACGAACCGACTCCATTCGACAGTGCTCAAGAAGCAGTCTGATCAGAAACCAGTTCAGGAAATGGATTTACAGCGCCTGAAGTCTGGGATGCTTGACCTGCTCAGGAACATCCAAATCTGCCTCAGATTTCATTTGAGGCAAATGTTTGATAGCAATGTGCAGCAATACCCAGACATTGCAGCCAATTTATTATTATTATTTTTGCTTCCCTTGAAAGAATTTGCGGGTGTTTCCCTTGTGCTTCCTTGAAAGAATTTGTGCTTCCCTTGTGCTTCCCTTGAAAGAATTTGTGGGTGGGTGTTTCAGCACTTCCTTTTAGGCAAGTTTTTGGTGGTTCCAGCTGGAAGATCAAGGAGGAGAGATGGAAGCAACTAGAAGGAGAAGCAAGAAAATGTGCAAGGGCACCCTCTGGTGACAACTGCTGCAACTGTGAAAAGAGGATCCAGAGGGATGCTTGCTGACCATTGCCTGGGCGATCCCAAATCCCAGGTGTGACTTGCTGATCCAAAAAGAACTATCATTAACATACAAACAGAGTTGGGCCAAACCTATCAGCATTATCAACAGTATTATTTTGACCCAGATTTCCACTTGGGCTGTTCAAATTTTACAATGCAAAGTTTTACACTGCAGTGTGGAAGCTAGAGCAATTGGCCATGCCAACAGGGGCTGATGGGAATTGTCGTGCGTGAACATCTGAAGCGCCAGAGTTGGACACCTCTGAGCTAGAGTGTCATAGGACTGGGGCGAACTGGCCCAGTTCAGTAACCATCCTTAATGAATGACTTGCGACCACTCACTCACCTTTTCAGCCTAACTTACCTCACAAGTTTGTTGTGAAGAGAAAAAATAGAATGGTGCAGAATCATATAAGCTACCCTGAAGTTCTTGGGAAAATGATGAAGTGAAAATGGGATCGCTTGGAATTTCGAAACTGAAATTGTACCTCAAATGTAAGCTTGCTGCCATTTTTTTAAAACTATTAAGCATGACATGCCCTTGGCTGTCTAATGTCATTAAATGTTAAATTCCAGCGCATGTTACCCCATATAGGATGTCACATCCAAGATACTGCTGTGTATCAGCAGTCAAAATACTGTCAAATGAGTAATACAGTTACATAGCAGCCATCAGACATTGCCAAATATTAATTGCTGAATTTAAATGTCAAAGTATAACATTGAAACTTAAATACTGAAATATCACGGAATGACAACTACAAATATCAAATATTTGGAGAAGATTTTTTTAAAAAAATTACAGTTTTCAATGAGTGACAGCTGATTTATAGTGACTCCAAAGGGTTTTCAAGGCAAGAGACATTTGGAGGTAGTTTGCCATTGCCTGCCTTTGTGTGGGCTGAGAAAGTTTTGAGAGAACTGTGACTGACTCATGTGGAGGAGCGGGGAATCGAACTCAGTTCTCCAGATAGAGTCCACCGCGCTTAACCCCTACACCCATGGTGGCGAACCTATGGCACAGGTGCCAGAGGTGGCACTCAGACCCCTCTCTGTGGGCACTCGTGCCGTCATCGCCCCCTCCCCCTCCCCTCACACCCCACCAGAGGCTGCTGCTGGCAGACGCATTGGGAGTCACGCTGCACAGGCTGGCCGTGCACAAGGGGAGGTCCTTTTGAGTTGACCTGATTTGCTGTAAGTACCATCTACCCATGCATGTAGGTAAGGGGGGGGGGGTTCTCGGGTTTGAACCCCCGCATTCATGTCCGAAGCTCCGCCCACCCGTTTGTGGGTTTTTAAAGCATTTTAGTGCTTTTTCGGTTTTTGACCTGCAGGGGGCGCATTGTTTGGACTAGCAGCACCAAACTTTCAGGGATTGTTTGGGGGACTTTCCTGATGATACTACCCGGGTTTGGTGAGATTTGGTTCAGGGGGTCCAAAGTTATGGACTCGCAAAAGGGGTGCCCCCATCCTCCATTGTTTCCAATGGGAGCTAATAGAAGATGGGGGCTACACCTTTGAGGGTCCATAACTTTGGACCCCCTGAACCAAACTTCACCAAACCTGGGTGGTATCATTAGGAGAGACTCCTAAAGATACCCTGAAAGTTTGGTGCTTCTAGCTTAACAATTGCACCCCTGACATCAGGCACCCCCCAAATTTCCCCAGATTCTCCTTTTAAATCCACCCCCTTCGGCATGGATTTAAAGGGAGAATCTGAGGTCCTCAGTTTAGAAGAAGAAGAAGAGTTTGGATTTATATCCTCCCTTTCTCTACAGTAGGAGACTCAAAGGGGCTTACAATCTCCTTTCCCTTGCTCCCTCACAACAAACACCCTGTGAAGTGGGTGGGGCTGAGAGAGCTCTGAGAAGCTGTGACTAGCCCAAGGTCACCCAGCTGGCATGTGTGGGAGTGCACAGGCTAATCTGAATTCCCCAGATAAGTCTTCACAGTTCAAGTGGCAGAGCAGGGAAACCCGGTTCCTCCAGATTAGAATGCACCTGCTCTTAACCACTACGCCACATTGAAAGTGATGCTGTTTCAGGGTGGGGGATAATCCACCGCAAAACAGCATCACTTTCAATGTTCTTTAACTAGGGGCCCCAGATTCTCCCTTTAAGGTGGATTTAAAAGGAGAATTTGGGCTCTCTAGTTTAAACGCCATTGATGCTGTTTGGGGGTGGATTCCAGCAGCACAGCAGCTGCCCGGGGTGTGTGTGTGCAAAACTCAGATTTTGCACCAGGCTCCATTTTCCCTCTATGCTTCTGCCCAGAGGGGAGGGGCAGGGGAAGGCAGGGGAGGGCAGGGCAGGGGAGTCTGCTATCCCCGACCTCAGAGAGCTGCTTTTATAAGCACTAGGCCAGGGGTGGGGCTTGGGGAGGCGTGGCCATGCCCTGGGGCGGGTGGGGGTGTGGCCCCACCCCCGAACCCCCCCATAAAAAATCTATACCTACGTCCCTGCATCTACCGCACCATGAGTACCTTCTCTCCCCCACAATGCTTGGGAGACTGGAGGCTGGCACGCTTTTCTCGGCGTGTAACTTTTAAGATCAAACTAAAACTTTGGGGGTAGGGTTGAAAAGCGGCAGCCCGGGCACAGTGGTGGGATTCAGGTGGCTCACCCCAATTGGGGTGAAACGTTTGTTCAGGGCCCCCTCCCCTGGGAGAGAGAGCAATGGGGCTTTAAGTGCCTGGGAACCCAGGGTGGGGAGGAGAGATCTTGCAAGGTCCCTAGGCTCCTGGCACTCAGCAAGATCCATGAACTCAGTTTTGCAGGGAGACCTCCTGCCCTGCGAAAAAGTCCAGATCTTGCCCGGAGGAGCCCTCCTTGCAAAAGCGAGTCGTCTGCTGGGTTCGCTCCAGTGGCTTCCTCTGATCCGTGCTGGTGGAAAGGTGAGGGGGCAGCCAGCCAAGTGGGCAGAGGGCAAGGCTGCCTAGCAAGCAGAGCCATGCCTTCACCCTCGGTGTGCTGCCCCATGAAAAGTGCATCCTCCTTGCACATCCCCAGGTCCCTCACTCCTCTGCAGCATGACTTTCAACACCCAGATTGCAGCGGGTCCAAGTTAGCAGCTTGGTGGTTGGGTGGGGGGTGTCTATGGCAGTGGCTGATGTTGCTAACTACTTTGCACTCGGCTTGGGATTCAGGTTTTGGTATCGATTTTGCAGTGCACTCTTCCTCCCTGCCAGTTTGCAGTCTTTACTGCAAGTTTGAAAAGGGTTCAGCTTCACAGATTTCAGGGGAAAGTGAAAGAGAATCTGTGGGGAAAGACTTCCCTTCTTCCTTCACCCCCAACTGGCTGAACTGATGCTGTCAGGGAATGGAAAGTTCTTTCAGAGATCGGGAAGGAGGAAGCTGTTTTAAAGAGGCTGATGTTTGGGTCCATGTTATCTGTGACTGCAATGAGTTATCTCTGTGTATGTGTTGATTTTTCTCCCTTGCAATCAGTAATGTCTGAAAACTCTCCTTTTGCAAATAGATTTGTATGAGGCTGTCAAACTTTAGTCCAAAATAAAGAAACTGCAGATATTAACTATACTAGTCTGTATTGGGAATACTAAAGACCAGGAATAGTAATTAAGGATTCTGAAGATCACAAGCACAGCTTTGGCTTAAATTCCCTTGTCCCCCACCCCCACCCCCCTGGCCAAGTGTTGGCACTTTGTGTTAAATAAGTGGGTTTTGGGTCACAGTTTGGGCACTCGGTCTCTAAAAGGTTCGCCATACACCGTGCCCTACACCATGCTGGCTCTTCTGTGTCAACATCAACATCAAAACATGGGCAATATTTGAGATTAAAATATTATTTTATACATTTAGATCCTACTTTTCTCCCAACATTGTTCTCATCCATTTTATCCTCAACACATCCCTGTGGTGTAGGTTAATCTAAGGGAGTGACTGACCCAAGGTCACCAGCAAGCTTCTATGGCAGAGTAGAGAGTCAAATTTAAGGCTCGCAGATGCTATTCTGAAATTCTAAACACTACCCAATGCTGACACTCATAACAGATCAAAAATGTGTGATATGAACATTTGCAAACTGTTTGGGAGGGAAGATCAAAAGTTCTCGGTTGGGTACAGAGAGAAAATGCTTCCCTCTGATGGAAAGTGATGGGCCTTAGAAGAAGAGTTTGGATTTATATTGTGCTTTTCTCAACCATAAGGAGTCTACAAGCTTCTTCCCTACCTCTCCCTACAACCCTTGTGAGGCAGTTGGGGCTGAAAGGGTTCTGAGAGAACTGCGACTGGTCCAAGGTCACCCAGCAGGCTTCATGTAGTAGAGTTGGGAAACAAACCTGGTTCTCCAGATTAGAATCCACCACTCCTAACCACTACACCATGCTGGCTCTTATGCTTGGCCCTGCCCAGTAGTTTCCTTATTACAGAATCATGCCCCTTCCCTTGCTGTGTGCTTTCAGCACATCCTCTCCCAATTTTATCCACCATTCAAAGCCTATTTCAGGCAACCTCATAAACACTTTGCTGTTTTTGTTAGTGATTCCGCACAGCACATTAGCAGCAGAGCTCGACTTGTGTTTGACTCGGGTAGTCCACACAGCCATAGATCTCGATGCAAGTCCGACTCTCCTTCGACCTGCCTCAGCCGGATTTTTTCGATCCTGCTCCTGAGCTAGTACTTTCTGGTGAAGTCGCATCGAGCTCACGCTTGTGCAGACCATCTGTTGAGCTCGACTTGCTCCGCCAGCCAATCGCGTCACTCTTGTCTCTGTGCAATCAGGGCTTAGTTTCCCTTTAACCAAACATGGCGTGTTTTCGGCCAGCCAATCATAATCGACCATTCAGAGCATGCGTAGAGCCGAGTTTGTAAGCCCTTTCGAGTCTCCTTACAGGAGAGAAAGGGGGGGAGGTGTATAAATCCAAACTCTTCTTCTTCCTTTCATCCAAATGTTCTGCAGCAGCCCACCTTGATGGAGACTTTGTGCTTGGTGAAAGATCGGCTCCTGAGAAGCTAGTAGATGCAGTGGATGGGCAGGAATCCCCTCCTTCCTTTCCTTGGTCCCTTTCCAGCTTCATTTCTGTCCTTTATGTGTTGCCTTGCCAGAAAAGATATGCCAGAGCTCTGTCATGTCTTTCCTGTTTATGACCGCACCACATTTGCTATTTTTGCATCCTCATCCCAACCCACAGAGCCACTATGCATGGAAAAAAAGGAATTTCACGTTTCCAGCCATGGGAAAGGGAACCAATCAGGGCAGAGGAGTGGATGACGCACAGAGTTGACCCCGTCCACTGAGCTCGGTTAAGGAGAGCCGAGCTCGGCAATGTGCGGATTAACGGCGAATCGAGCTCAGGTGCCAACTTTTCGTGGCAGCCAATAGAATACGACACAGGAAGAGGCATGCACAGCTCATCCCACCCTCTGAGCTCGGCTAAGGAATAACGAGCTCAGACGCTGTGTGGAACGACAGTGAGTCGACCTCAGGAAGAAAAATTCTGGTGGACCCAAGTCGAGCTCTACTGAATGTACTGTGGGGAATCACCCAAAAAGTCCCTCCTGCATAGAGATATATGAAAGCCTTCCCTTTTCCTTCCACAGATATTTCCTCCTTCCCCATAATAACCCTGCATGTTTGGAAATGCTGGTTTTTACCATGCATAACTAGGTCACCATTAGGAATTGCGTGGATGCTATCATCCCCCAAAGAGTAAATGTCACATCATGTTTCAAGCCCAACCATCTTTCTGAATAAAACTGTTGCTTGTGGCATGCACTACTGTCTTTGCACGTATCCAGTCATCAGAATTATTTTTCCCATCAATAATATTCTCATATCCAGTTGCTCCCAACAGGAGCTGAAAACAACAATGAAATTTTTAAAATCCAAAGTCATCCATCTGTTTACTCTATAACAGAAGTCTTCAAGCTTTCCAGATCCTTTCCAGATCCACTTTTAATCCACAGTCAGAAGTATGGGACCCAAGGCCCAAGTGACAGGAAATCACATGACATCAGAGTCCCATGATGCCAACATCATGTTACAGGAAGAACCCAGGCTCTGCTTAAAGGGGAGTCCTCTCCACCACTGAGTGGCCTCACCTCACCATTCTGTACTTCATGTCTGTGCATGCAAAGTATGGTTGCCAGTGTTTGGCTGGCAGCTCCTGGGTGTGTTCAGGAGCAGAGCTAGGTATGATGAGGTCATGTTTTACCATAGAGATTTGGAGGATTGCTAGAGCATTGAGGTGTCCCAGGATGTCATTTCTAGTTACATGACCAGAAGTGACATCATGGTATCACTGCAAAGGAAATTTCTCCCCCATTTTTCCCCAGGTAGTTGTGGAAAACCTGGTCTTGGGCTTGCCATAGCAGAAGACTTTGCTATCCTAAAGTGAGGCAGGAAGTGTGATGCTCTTACTCACCAGGCATCGGAACCAGTGGGAGATCCTTCCCAAAATGTGACACAAAATGGTGGCTCAGTGAAAACCTGCAGCCAATCAGATCAAGGGTTGAAGTTGGTAGCTCTAAACAACTTTCCAGAGCTGCTGCAATTCCTGTATGGAATCTTATCACCTTCCCTGAGATCTGTAGTTTACTTATCTAATATAAAATGAGGGATGTTGGAAATTTCTTGGCCAACCTACTCAACAGTTGACTTGATCGTGTTTGATGACTAGATTCATTCTGGTTCAGCTCAGATTCAAATGCCTGCGGAACAGGTTTGCATTGCATTGTTTTTTAAACTTGAACATGTGCAAAAACACTGCCGATCCAAACAGAACCGTAGTCATTAATGCTGCTAAATTGACCCACACTAAATGGTTGGGATTTTTAAAATAATAATAAATTTATGACTGATTTATAAGATGCATGACTGATTTCACTGTCTGCTTAAACAATTGACTGCCAAGCAGAGAAGTGACACAATGAGGCAGAACCCAATCAGAGCGGGAGAGAAAGTGCATGGTGGGAAGGCATTGTACTATCCCATTCGAAAGGCATGGTTGAAACTGCCTGACAAGCAGCCGCAATGGCCTGTTGAAAAATCAACTTCCTGTTCACAAAAGGCAAACAGGATGTGAACTGAACGGGTAACTATCTGACCATCCTGAAGAGAAACTCAAGCCTGTTGCCTGCTACAAGCAGGGCTCATAATTGAGGATTGTGTCCAGTGTTCCTTTCTGAGCATTGAGGTTTGCTTCTGATTCAAATGCAAGTTGCATTGCCACTCTTTAGCACTGCCTCAGCTTTCTCCTCCAGGCCAAGTGCTGCTTAAAGCATGAGAGTTGTTCATTACCCTTCTCTTTATGCAAATGAATGAACTGAATGCTCTGCCTCAGAGTCCATTAATTGCTAATTAATCTCTCTTCTCCACATCCCCTCACAACCAGCTATTCACTCTCCCGCTGTCTGGCGAAGGGCTGCCATTACGATCAGCTTGTAATGGAATCAAGGGATTCTCCCCCTCCCTCCCCACCCCCACCCCAGGCATCTTGCCCAGCAGTTAAAGTCTTTGACCCTTCACTGGAGGTGCTGACAGCTCGGCACAAGTGTCTTAATAAGCACTGGTGCTATTAATGTCCTTTCTTTCCTAACCCACCACCTCCCAGTCACCAAGAGGATGAAGCCTTAAGGCCAATGGCCGAAATTACAGTGCAATTTTTAAAATGCTTCTGTTATCCCAACAGTGATGGAGGAAAAAATGGATATAGCTGAAGGAGCTGTTCCCTAGGATTTTAAACATTCCTGTAACACCGCCCCCCATACACACATACCATATTGCCACCAGGTACCTATAGGATGCTACCTGGCGTGCCACATGGAAATGAGTCAGCACTGCCCTCTGCTGGTTGGAATCAGAAATACTGTTCTGAGTCAAAAGCCAAATTCTGGAATCTTAGGTTTGGAATCCCTTTCAGTGGAGAGGGTCCCTTAAATCTTGGAGAGGAGGCGTCTAAAATTTGGTATCTTAGTGGTTCTTACAGGTGGGAACATCAAAGTGGGATTAAAGTCTAAGATTCCCCCCATTCTAGGAGGGCGAGATTTTAGATCTTGTAAATGATGTGATTAGAGCCAGCATGGTATAATGGTTAGGAGTGGCAGACTCTAATCGAGAACCAGGTTCGATTACCTACTCCAACTCTTCTATTTGTTAAATGTTCTCTGGTGACTGATCTTATATTCTTTTAAAAATTTTACACCATTGTCCTTGGCTTGCTTTTTAACTCCTATGACTGGTGCGGCCCTTTCTGTTCTCCTTGCTGCACATGCCACCCATCTCACTGTTGCCCCAGCTGATGTTGGATGCTGGCGTTCTGAATTACCTGTCCTTGCTTCCCAAATGGAACTGATGTTTTAGGAATCCTCCAAGGTTGCACTTTATATTGCTGCATTTGTACAGAACACAGTGCCAGTAAGGTTCAAAACAGCATTCAGTCCATTCGTGTTTCGTTCCCCACTTCTAATATGCACACATTGTAGCGATATAGCAATAATAATTAATTACTATCAAGTTGCCAACCAACTTATAGCAACCCATCTTGGAGTTTTCAAGGCAGGAGATGAGCAGAGGTGGTTTGCCACGGCCTTCCTCTGCATAGCAACCATGGTCTTCCTCAGTGGTCTCCCACTGACCATGACTTACCTTGCCTAATTCCAAGTTCTGATGAGCTCAGATCAGTCTGGGCTATTCAGGCCACTATCACACGGCACAAAATCAATCTTGAGGCGATATGCATGTTTTGGGTTGGATCCTACTACCTTTTCTATTTGATCTTTCCTAGTTCTTCTCCTCCACTCTCCCATGAGGCTTTTGTCTGGAGAGCTCATCATCCCCACCATATCCTTTTCAGGGTCAAAAAGGGACCTTCCCTTCTGTTTTAATGGTGAAATGCCTAGTAGAATACAGTGGAACCTCGGTTTTCGTTGGTAATCTGTCTGAAAAGAATCGATGAAAACCGAAACCGATGAAAACCGAGGTAAACTTTTCCATAGGAATCAATGTAAATCAAATTAATCCGTTCTAGGCACTCCAAAAAACATACTAAAAACACATTTTTTGTGAATAAACTTAGTGTTTAATGCTGAAAACAGTAACAAACAATAACAGTAGGACCAGCTTCAGAGCCAGTGGGCCAGTGTCACACCAGAAAACTGTCCAAAGAGGTCTGTTTCTGATGCCTCTTTAAGATTTGTCTGAAATGGGGCAAGACGTTGTCATTACACAAGTTGCAGACACAGCCTACAACAGCTTTGTCCAGGTGGTTTTTCTCCACAAACCCCCACACCTTACTGCAAATCGATGAAAACTGAGACAAATTTTTCACTGAAAAAATCGATGAAAACCGAAACCGATGAAAACCAAAGGCAATGAAAACCGAGGTTCCACTGTACAGTTCATTAAGACTATTTTTCTGGGGTGCTTAGCTAATGTTGCAGGATATGCTCTCATCAGCAAAGCAATAAGAAGACGCTTGCAGCACTCACCAGTACAATCTCACTGAGGTTACTTTTTTGGTAATGTTACCTCAGTGCAAGTGGGGAGTCTGGATGAGAAGATGCAAATGACCCCAAAGAATCAGAAAATCCACACTGTAGCAAAGTCTGTGCGATCCCATTCCTGGATGAATTTCAGAAATTCTCTGATCTCAAATGGAGTTGAGCAGAAGTGGAACATGGCATAAAGCAAATTTCCAGAACAATGAACCAAATGGTGGCGGTGGGGGGAGGGACATACTCATCCTTGGGCAGTAAGTGGCACCTTTTTTTTTTTGCATGAGGCAACCATGGCATTTCCATTATGATCCTACATCGTAGCCCCAGTCTATTAAGGAAAGAGCAATCTCAATTAATCATTTAATTCTTAATGAAGTATTTATAAATGTCACCTCCATTCCTGCTGTCACCCAAGCCCAGAAACTGAGATTTGGGCAATATAACATTTCTTTGCAATCAGAAGAGAATAGGTTGGCATATCATTTCCTATAAAAGAGGGGAAGGCACTTTAGATGGGGTGGGGGTGGAGGGGAAATGAGAAATCAGAGCTTTAGGGATTGGGGGATTCTCAAGTTCTAAAAGGAAAGTGACTGACAGAACGCCACATTGCATGCAGAAAGTATATATTGGAGCCCAACTGCCTTTAAAAGAAAAAGGGAGTCCGCTGGGGGGGGGGGGGGGGAGCCATGCAGATCACACTGAGTATCTTTGCACTAGAACAGTCACATGCAACGAGACTGTCTGGTCCACAGTCAGTAATCCAGTTGCAAATGACTGCTGTAGGGTAATAATAGCACAATACCCAGCAATATGTGGGTGCAACCCAAGAGACTATTTTTGATAGCAAACTGTGACAGAAGGAAGGAGTGCTTACTCAATTCCCCTCCCACTTTTCCTGTGCACCAAATCCTCTCTCTCCAGCAGTTTCCATCTGCAAGCTTCAGTCAAAACACAGTCAAACACTTGATTTTTCCAAGCTGGCAAGAAGGTATTGTAAAGTCTGAAGCCCCGTGATATCCACACAAAAGGTGTTCACGTACTCGGTTGCATCTGGAGGCTTAGAATGGCTGCCGGGTGGATCAACTAGCTGTGTAACTCAAGCAGGACACACCGTTCAGTCATTTGGGAAGGATCTAAAAAGAAACCCCCGTCCCCACTCTCCCAATGGGATATACAACCAGGGCTGTCGCCTTTTCTCCTGGTAAATGATGGACAGTGTCGTTATTCACAGTATCAGTGGAGCAAAACGAATAGGCCATCAAGCGGCTTATTATGATCACATTATAAGCGCTGTAATATTAGGCCTGAGACCATTAACCTGCAAGTAATCAACAGATGGAGGAGAGAGTGGGGTTGTGCCCATTGAACCCACTGGCTTTTCTGGACTGGGCTGTTAGGAAGGTAGTCTGCACACAAGCGGATGCTAGAGCCATATTTAATAACTATTTTAAAATTTTGATTTTATTTGTGCTCTATCTATTTGTTTGTTCGCCGCCCTGAGCCCTTCGGGGGAGGGCGGTTTATAAATATAATTAATAATAATAATAATAATAATAATAATAATAATAATAATAATAATAATAATAATAATAATAATAATAATAATAATAATAAAGGTGTTTGGATGGATGTGCGGATGTAGCAGATGGGCTGGCTGCATTGTAACACTGGCCCTGCTCTGATGCTCTACAGAACGGTCACCTCCACAAGGCTAACTATAAGAACACCTGAAGACAAATTGCTTCGCCCAGTTCTCCTGTTTAACAAGACAAAACCTAATCTCCTGAGAGGAATGCAGAGAGAAACTGCATCTAAGTGTCACAATAAACCAGGGTTTGATCAACCCCTGGTCATTTGTGATATATGAATGCAAACAATGCAGTCAGTCAAGGATTTTGGGGTTGGCACCAAACCAGGGTTGTAAACAAGGGATTGTACCTGGTTTGTAAACCAGTTTGAACTGGTGGTGATTTGTTGAGCTGTCTGATTGTCCAGACCACAGTTTGTCGAATGACACCACGCTTTGCAGCCAGTTGGTGAGAGAAATAGCAGTTTTAAGGAAGATGTTTTCCCAGCAAGGAGACAGGGAACTAGGTGAGCTGGAATTTGTTACTAGGGGTTCTGGATGGTTGGAACGAAAGAATAAGGGGGGAGAGAGCAATAACTGTCATAAGGCTGAGCAAAACCAGGCCTGAGTGAAATGTCAATCATACAGCCATAGATGAACCACCAAATGGAGGAAAGAGCATTTATTTATCATCAATTTGTCTTTTTCAGGTCTCAGTCTCTGGATCTAAGTATCTACTGGTGAGCACCAATTTTTTGCAAATTTTGGGTTCAGGTTTTAAAAGCTTGGAAATTTTCAGTGAAGCCAAATAAAGCCGCTATCCATTGGCTTTATTTGGCTTTTTATCAAAATGTTCCAGGTTTTTAAAACCCAAAATTGACCTAATTTTTTGTAAATTCGATTTCGATTTCAAATACCTTTAATGGCATATAAATAGTTTAACATTAACAGTGCAAGATAATAACAGCCTTTACAACTTCTGACGAGTTAAAATAACACCATTTAAAAATTTAGCCACCGCTTCCAACAGCTCGTAGTTGTGACTGTTAATTGACCTAATTAAAAGCTTTTCCTCTCCCGTCTCATGCCCTGCCGCTGTTTCCCAAGTTCACATGGACCTGTCCAGCATTCAGTTAAAGCACTCGTCCCCACCCCATCAATGTTTCCTTAGTGGGGTGCTGTCTGGTTTCCGGGCTGTATGGCCGTGTTCTAGCAGCATTCTCTCCTGACGTTTCGCCTGCATCTGTGGCTGGCATCTTCAGAGGATCTAATGTTTCCTTAGTCCACATGGACCTGAAACCTGCGGTTGTGATGGCGACAGAGGCAGAGGCGTAGCTACCACAGAGACATGTGGGGACAAATGTCCTGGGCGCCCACCATTTGATCATGATCAAGACACACACACCACCACCACCACCCCAAAAAAACAGCATCGCTTTCAATGTTGTTTAAACTAGGGAACCCTGGGTGTGTTCAGATTTGTGAGTTGGGGCATGTTCTACAATGTGATGGTGGCTTTGAGATGACCTGGTGCAAAAAAAATCATTCTCTTGATGTGGGGGAGGGGCGGTGGCCCATACAGAGTGGGGGCGGAAAACTCAGATTTTGCCCCGGGCTCCATTTTCCCTAGCTACACCTCTGGGGGGCGGCAGTAGTGTGTGTCTTGAGCTGCAATCCAAAAGCTGAAAAAAAACGATCATGTTCAGCTTCTTCAGCACCAGGGCCAACCATTTCTGCCAAATAGCCTAGTTTTTTTTTCAGTAAAGAAAAAAACTGAAAAAGCCAGTATGGTATTCAAAGATATGACTACGTTGAGAATTAGATATATTGGTTATCATTTTAGATACTTATAAAACAGCTGACATTGTTCTCCTCTCCTCCATTTTATTCCTACAACAACATCCCTGTGATGTAGGCTAGGCTCAGAGACTATGACTCATCTGAGATCACCCACTGAGCTTCCATTGCCGAGTAAACTTGAACTTGGGTCTCCCAGATCCTAGTATGACACCTTAACCACTATGTTATACTGGCTCCCAATGCATGTTGTTCTTGTTCACATGGTTAACTGTGAGAAAATATTAAAGGATGGTTATGTTCAGATAGTATAAGGGCCTTTCCCCACTTTCGTCCTTCCCGCACGCTTAACAACTTGAGGGGCTGGCTGTCGCCGCCCTCTCAGTGGAAGGAGTGCCGGACCCAGCTACTCTCCTCGGTAGGCGCGGAGCTAAGGAAGTGGGGAAAGGCCCATAGTTTCCTTGTTCTGTTTATAAATCACACGATCAGACTGTTTCTTGGATGTCTAAATAAAAAAATGTACTTCTTCCTCTCTGTTACCTGCATCAAGGTATTAAATACAGGAGAGTGTGTTTGAAAGGGTTTGAGCCGTAGCTATTCTATAGCAAGTGAAACCATATCCATTAAGATATTCAAAATTATAAGCACTCGTAAAAATTTTAACGGGGATCATTTTAGAAACACATTTGATCCAGAAGGCAGTGCAGGACCAGCTAATGCAGAGATTATTAATGTTTTGTACAACTGACTGAGAAGACCTTACAATCGTGTAAAAGTAAAGGGGACGGCATAAAAATAGGAATATTCCAGTAATACAGAAGAAAAATAGTGGTGCTGGATCAAGCCAAAGATCTGTCTAATCTAATATCCTGCTTTTCACAATACCATGACCATCAAGCTGTTTCCAGGAAGTTCACATGTAGAGAATTAAAGCAATATGATCAGCTCCTCACTTGTGTAGTCAGATCTTTATTAATTACAAATTGAACTATGCTAATTTGCAAGTATAGTAAGAGGCAGGCAGGCAGTCCAAAACTTAAGAACAATCATAAACTTTCTAACACAAAAGTTATCAATACCCAGGGCAGCAGGAAGAACGGTGAAGGGACAGAATGACTTAGCAAATATATGCCTGATAGGGACGATGTCCAACCAGAACAGTTAGTTAGTCTCTCCATCATGTAGGATAATCAAGACTAACTTTTTTGTTACAGCATTTCTACCTGTCTTGGAGTTTTGATCCCACCCTCCTCCTATACATGTGTCCACTGGATGTGCATTGATGGTCAAAAAAAGGGCTTTGAAATATGCTTGTAAACAAAAAGTTCCAGTTAATTGTTTATAACACAGTGAGCTGATAAAAGATATGGCCTGGCCTTTCTGAAATCATCACATGTGGTTTGAAACTGATGAGATAGAATCTTGCTCCCGTCCTTTTAAAATGGCATCCCTCCATTCATCCAGTGCATGAAGAACAACTTGGAAAAGACTCTAAAACCTCGTCATTGGGGACTGAGCAATAGTGTGAAAAATTTCAGCTCTTGCTTGTGACAAATGTGTTGGGAAAGCCATTTACCTGCAGGAGCCATCATCTATCAGCAGAGGAAAAAGCATAGTCATTTTGAGCAGGTTTATTGTATACAATAGCTTTGAAAAAGTTGCACCTAACAGTGGTGCAGAGAACAAGAAAATTGTTGGTATAACACAAAACCACTGCCACAAGGCTGGCCAGCTGAAGGACTTGGTGAAAACTGTTTGAGCAAAAACTTCCCACAAATATTAGAACTGTGCACACAACTATAATTATAAAGACGAACTGTAGATTAGTGAGATGCCGATCTCCAGCTGTTGCCACCCCTTTCTCGGTAAGGGATTTGGTTCTATCTAAGCGAATAGGACAAAGGTGAGGCTACAGATTGGTATAATGACTACTGGTGTCACAAAAGAGCTGACTGCCCCCTAAAAATGAGCACACGGCGATATTTTGCTATGCTGTTCCCAGAGAGAAAGGACACAGTTCTCTCCTAAGTAAAACATCCGGTTTCCCCAATTACTTTTTATTGCATTTTCAGCTTTCTAACCATGTCTGTCCCACTTATGCCAGCAAAGTAGTTCAGGAGGCAAAAACTGACAGAGATACTCATGAGATATTATTATAGAAGAACCACACATCTGAGTATTTATTTACAATGTATCATCCTAATGGTGTCTTTCTTAAAAAAAAAAAGTTAAAGTGTTGAGTCTTGGGTTGCAAACCTCCAGGTAAGACCAAGCAAGCAATTATCTGCACACAGCAAGGCTAGAACTCATAGACGGTATAACTTGTGAATTTACTAAGTCTACAATATATACACTTGAGGGGCGATATCTCAGTAATGCCCCAATGCACCTTCAAACATTTCTCTCATACAGTAATAAGTATATCCATGAGTACTAATAACACTCCTACTATTGCTTCCCTAATCTCTATTGGGATAGGTATTGACTTAATACTGAAAACCCAACACTGCAGCCAGCTTCTGGATATGTTCTGGCTGCAACAAATCTTCGGAGGCTCATGAATGCATTGTATGTATAATGTAAATATGTGAATTATTGTTCAAACTAAGGCCATTTCTGCACGGTCAAAAAATCCTGGGTTGAGCAAGAAAAATATCCCTGTGCAGCCAAGAATTGCACATGGTTCCCGGTGCTAAAGCAGGCCTGCCCCGGTGTTGCCCTGCAATATTTGCCTTACCCTGGATTTTCAAAAATCATCAGTTTGGAAGTTCTTTTTAAAAATCCCGGTGTGACCCTGCTTGTGCCTGCAACCATGCAAAAACCAATCAGGAGCAGGACCAGTTTATTTTTCCCGCCCAGCTGCATGATCTCCCCACCTGACATTCATTTAAGCTGCCACTCAAAAACAACAGCCAATCAGAACATGGGACACCGGGCTTGCTCAGATATGCTTCTGAAGTAAATACAGAAGTCCTGGGCTTGAGCGAAAGAAATTGGAATATTCCAGGTTTTCAATGGATTCCTTCAAAAAGTGGACATCGCAGGATAAAATAGATGCCGTTTTTTTAAAAAACGGTGGTGCATAGGTATAATATTGCTGTGCGAAAATGGCCTAATATTACAGTTCCAGGTGGAGCTTGGAATTCTCCCAGAATTACAACTGATCTCCAAACATCAGTTCCTCTGGAGAAAATGGCAGTTGGGACTGATGACATTATATCCTGCTGATGTCCCTCCCCTCCTTAAACCCCATTTTCCCCTGGTTCCACCTCAAAATCTCCAGAAACTTTCCTACCCACACTTGGCAACCCTTTGCATGATAGAGAGGCTATAACCTCTGACCTTTCCCATCATCCTTTATGTATAACAACTTAAGCCATTCAAGTCCCTGCCTGATTCTAGACTTGTCTTTGTTGAAATCCTCCCCCCTTTTCCACTCCTTTTCTGTAATTTTAAAGATCAAAAAGAGGAATGTGAGTTTGTTTCTTTCCATTGCACCTGAAGAAGGGAGCTCTGACTTGCAAAAGCTGATGCTAGAATAAATGTTGTTAGTCTTTAAGGTGCCAGTGCTTTTTTTAAATTTACCTCCATGCCATGAAAAGCTTCAATTACCCATTTCCGTGTATTAGGCCTCTATTAAAGGGGCATGGCATTTTTACCAGGCCTATAGTCAGAGTACCCTGGCACCTCTTAAATTCTGATGCCGCAGAAAGTTTCCTGAAATGCCTACTGGATTTGACTGGCCCTCTACAAAAGGCAGTAAACACAGCCAGGTCCTACATATCTGGCACTAACTCCACTGGCATTCATCTGAAAGGGCATCATGATTTCCAGGAAGAACTACAGCCTAACACCCCTCCATGTAGAAATTCAGAATTCATTACTATTACTGGAAGAAGTTAAAACCCCCAGACTCCTGATCAGTAGCCTGAAGGGGCCACTCAAAAACAACAGCCAATCAGAACATGAGACACCGGGCTTGCTCATATATGCTTCTGAAGTAAATACAGAAGTAAATACAGTATACTACAGTGATGGCGAACCTTTTCGAGACCGAGTGCCCAAATTGCAACCCAAAACCCACTTATCACAAAGTGCCAACAAGGTAATTTAACCTGAATACTGAGGTTTTGTTTAGAAAAAAAGGCTCCGAGGCATGCGTTATTCAGGGATAAGCTTGGTGGTAGTCGATGGGTTTGCTTTGAAGCAACCATGCAACTCTTCCAACGGGTGAATCACGACCCTAGGAGGGTTTACTCAGAAGCAAGCCCCATTGCCAACAACCAAGCTTACTCCCAGGTAAAGGATCGTGCTTTAGTTCTTCACATGAAAATCAGTGGGGTTTAACAGCGCTTAACAGGGTTACCTCCAAACCAGGCCCTGTACTCAATGCCACCACGCCCTGCCTAGGCCAGCCTAGATAAAGCACTCTATTATGCTGCCCACAGAGAGGGCTCTGAGTGCCATTTCTGGCACCCGTGCCATAGATTCGCCACCACTGGTATACTACCTTATACTGAACAATACCATTCATCCAAACCATAGGCGGAGCTTCAACGAGGTGCCCTGGGGATAAGCCCCCTGGGCAGCTGCCATTGGAGTCACATGGGGGTGGAAAATTGCCCCCCAAACCCCTCCTCCTTTCCCCTTGGCCCCACCCCACCATGTCTAAGGTAAGTGGGGCACGGGGGGCATGGAGCAGGGGGGCACCGTTTTGCCCCACTACGCCACTGATCCAACCTGTCCAGTGTTGTTTACTTTAACTGGCACTGCATCTCCAGGATCACAGACTGAGAAAAAGCTTCCCTGGGACTTGTGAGATCCTTTAACAGATGTCAAGGGTGGAATCTGGGAGACCAAGATGCCTGGAAATTCAGAAAGACAAACTTCCAAGATTCCTGATTACACCATGGATCTATGAAGTTGCATCATTTGCTCTATCTCTGAATCGTTCCTCATGCCTTCCTACAAATACTGAAGTCTTTCTCTTTGCGCCGTATTCTGATTCCTTGGTTGAATCAAGCAAGACACTGAACTGGAGATCTTTTTATGCAAAGAAGATGGCATTGTTCTCTGATGTTGTAATTCAGTTTTATTGCATGGTCTGTTCTGTAGTAGCAGATGGTTATTGCCAGTGGTGGGATCCAAAAATTTTAATAACAGGTTCCGATGGTGGTAGGATTCAAACAGTGGCAGCGCCGCACACACACCCCTCCAGTCCCTATTGGGCAGGGAGGTTGCTTTAGTAACCCCTTCTTGGCACTCAGAAAAAATTAGTAACCACTTCTACAGAAGTGGTGAGAACTGGTTGGATCACACCTCTGGTTATTGCATTGTTGTGTGATCTGTCTTATCTCTGCAAGAAAGGCAGACTTAAAATAAAGGAGGGAGTTTGTAGCAAGGGGAGAGAGAAGTGGGAAATGTGGATTCTGCCAAGAAGAGATAAGATTCTTATTTTAGACTCCTGTTAATTTGGAGAGGGAGGTCATCTTACGTTCTTGCACTGTTTACTGGAGGCATTTCATTGTCGCGAGACCCAGTTTGTGAAATCACCATTCCCTAACAGTGAAATCCACATTATGCAATGCATTTTGCTGTGTCTCTGTTTCATCATTCTTTCACTGCATATGGATTATACTATCTTGACTGAATTGTCTTTCCAAACGCTGTAATCCACCTTGAACCTCAATGACTCTGGGTTGGAATTGAAAATGCCTGCAGATTTGAGAGTGGAAGCTATGGAAGGTTTTGGAGAGGGGAGGGACTGAATAATGTATAATATCATAGAGTCCACCCTCTAGAGCAACCATGTTCTCCAGAGGAACGGATCTCTGTAGTCTAAAGATCAGTTGTAATTCAAGGACATCTCCAGACCCCAACTGTAGGGCTGCCAGCTCTGAGTTGGGAAATATGTGGAGATTTGGGGGGTGGAGTTTGAGGAAGTTTGGGGTTTGGCGAGGGGAGGGGAGGGGAGGGGAGAGACCTCAGCAGGGTATAATGCCATACAGTCCACCCTCCAAAGCAGCCTTTTTCTCTATGGGCAAAGGTCTTGATCATCTGGAGGCCAATTGTAATAGAGAGAGATCTCCAGGTACCTCCTGGATGTTGGCAACCCGAAGAAAAGATTATGATAATGAGGAGGAGGAGGAGGAGGAGGAGGAGGAGGAGGAGGAATGAATGAAGTAAAGAAATGCATAAATCCTTGCATACTTTGTTGCCAACCTCCAGGAAGGCTCTGCAGTTCTCTAGGAATTACAATTTATCTCCAAAACACAGAGATTACTTCCCCAGGAGGAAATGGATACACATCTCGCCTGAGCTTCGTCCCCTCCCGGAGTGCCCACGCCGTGCCTGTCAACCAGCAGAAGGGCTGTGTGCAGGGATATGGGGAAGCCTGGCAACAGCTACAGCATCGCATCACTTCTGGTAAAATACAAAAACTGAAACATCTCTGAATACAAATGCGGAGGACAGGGACCTCGGTGGGGTACAATGCCATAGAGCAGTGATTCCCAACCAGGGTTCCGTGGTACCTTGGGGTGCCATGAGCACGTCTCAGGGGCACCCTGAAAATGCTACCACCTGCCTTCCCACACCAGAATCAAATGGATTTTGAGGGGAGGGTTGGGGTTGGAAGCCTCATGGGCTCCCTTTAAACAACATTGAAAAACAGCATTGTTTTATTTGCCTAAATTCAGCGTGGGTAGGGGGGGGGGTAGATTTAAAGGGAACTCTCTTCTTTAACTCTCCCTTTAAATCCCCCCAATCCATGCCAAATTTAGGCAAACAAACAATGCGGCTGTCAACGCTGCTTTCCCTCCCCTCCCCCTGCTTGCCACACCCCCCACCTACAGGCCAAAAACAGAAAAAACCCTAAAAAATGCAAAAAAAAATCTAACGAACCTCAAGAGTACCCTGAGATATGAAGAGCAAGGTCAAGGGTACCGTGACATCGAAAAGGTTGGGAAACACTGACATAGAGTCTGCTCTCCAACGGATCCATTTTCTCCAGGGGAATGGATCTCTGTGGTCTGGAGATGAGGTGTAATTCCAGGGGATCCCCAGGTCCCACCTGGAAGCTGGCATCCCTTCTAAAATGTTAATTGATCAAGCTGATAGTGGAATGGACATCTTGCATATGACCAGTGGTGGGATTCAAATAATTTAACAACCGGTTGTTTACAAGCACCATTTTAACAACTGGTTCTGGCGAAGTGGTGCGAACCTGCTGAATCCCATCACTACGTATGACCCTGAGCACTGAATTGCTGCTTCTCTCGACCTCTCCCACATCCAACCAGGATCATGTTTACCTTCCTGTGTGTGTACATTTACTCTGTCCCTGGACAAAACAAGAAAACAAGTGGAACCTGAACGGGTGGAGATGGGGGGGAGAGAAGCAATAATAATGATTGATGGATAAAAATGTGTGTCAGCTGCCCGGTGCGTTTCAGTTTTTTTTTTTTTTTTAAGGCTTCACAAGAACAAATCAATAAAATACAAAAGGGCACACCAACTTTTTTTTGCCTAAATAATTTTTAAAAATTGAAATGCATTGGGCAGGAGGCATATATCATTTTTTTTAATACTAGTCTGCTGCTTTGCCCCATTCCTTTTCCTTTTTACTGAATGTGGGTGGGCGGCCAGGAGAAATCAAGACCTACTCTTTTCATGTTTTGGTTTTGGGTGAGCAAGGGCCTCGTGGAATCATTTTGCTATCTGGCCTCTTTCCTTCCAAGAGTGTCTCTTCATGGACACCTCCTAGAAAGCCGCCAATTCCATTCCGCCTCAGTTCTTTCCCTTCTGCCTGCAAAACAGAAAATTACCACCGTCTTCCACAGGGAGGTGCCGACCGCAAGTTATCTGGCTACGCCACTCTTGCGTTCGGTGAAGGTTTATCTTCTTTATGGGCTTGATGGATCTGACTAGGGTTGCCACAGCAACCAGATGTGCAAATGCTTGAAAGGGTTGGGGAAGAGGTAGACGAAAGAGGCTGAAAGGTTTTCAAAGCCAGCCAGCCCTGTATTTGACAAAAGATGAGCAGTACATTGGAAGAAGCAATGGCATTTGCAAACATGGTCCCTGGTTTCAAACACAAAATTGACCAGTTCACTTCGGCTCATGGGTATTTTGAGGTCATTCTCTCACAACTTACTTCTAGGTATGGTGGCCAACTGACCATAACTCTTCTGGCCTGATGAGATGTATAGTGGTGGATAAAAGCATGGATAGTTTTTACTTCTGGGTCAGTATTGTCTTTCTTTACTGGCTGTGCTTCTGGCCTTTAATGTGCAGCATCTGGGCAGGTGAAACGGCTGGGCCGGCCTGAGTGTCCAGACACCTGTCGGCTGGGCCAGCCTGATGTGTTTGGCTTGGACTCAGTGGCAGGTTGCTGGGCTCCAGTAAAAAGAGCAGTGGTGAAGTGGTTGCATGTTTAACTACTATTGGGTTCGGAAAAATACTGGCAAAACCCAACTTCTGGCATGAAATCATGGGCAGACTGGCCATTTAACTTACAGGGAAATTTCCCGGTGGGCCATTGCCAGTGAATCAGAGCAAGCAGCTCACAGCCATCTCTTACTATACTGCCTATAGCTGAGGAAAGGGAGCAATAGATGAGCTAATACCCATGGCTGATGCTGCTGAGCTGATTGCCCCCTACTGCACTGGCTTGTAGATGCAGATGAACCACTGAGGTTGGCTTGCTCCAAGGCCATTTACACTGCCTAGTTTGCTCATGCACAATATCCTCTACATACCCCGGCCTCCAGTCACAGGCGGCGCATTCTGAGGCTGTCACACAAAGAACTTTGCATAGATTTTTGCTAGTGGCTTCGCTGTATAAGCAGAGAATGTGTGTGTCTGGAGCAGCATAATTCAAAGGGTGCCTATCAAAAAGGAAGCAATTAGAGGTGATGCACAATTTATAGAAACACGTTCAGCAGGCATGCATGTAGACTTTCAATTGCTCGGGTCCCAAGGGGAATTCAACAGCCCCAGCATTATGCCCTTGACTGCAAGTAATTGAAAAATGAGAGAAAAATGGTTTCCATCATGATGTTTTAAGAGTTTTCCCGGGCTGATTATGCACAAGGTGTCTGCTGCGTGATGAGGGTGTATTTCCATTGCAGTGAGATTTCTTGTACAGACACATTTCCTCAAGCCCCACTCTCACTTTCCATTCTCTCTGTGGCAAGCAAGACCACATCTAGCACAATTTTCATTTGCTTTGTCAGAGCAGGACAGATTTGCCAGTGAGCAGAGCTTTGCCCCAGACATCTTCCCTCCACCCACAACCCATATTCCCACTCCCTCACACGCTGTCCCCCCAACCCCTTGCCTTCCATGTTCCCAGCTGCTTCAAGTTGCAGAAAAGAAGCTCACTCACACAGTCTTAGTCAAAACACATCAACCTCTAATTCTCATATTGTTATGTTGAGATAGTGATATAATAACAGAGAGTGCTTGGAAATAACAATGTTCTCTGTCCTCCAACAGTAGCAGCAGCAGCAGTAGCAGGAAATGTGTGGGGGAGGGGAGGGGAGGGGAGGGGGAGAGATATTTCCTCTAGAATGGCCCCCTTCTTTAGCAGGCTGTGGTCCAGGGAATTGCTTTGCCTCTTAAATTTGGGGGGAAGGATTACTTTTGGACCAGTAATATTGATATAAGTACAGCTTAAAGGGCTAAGCCAGCAAACTTGAGATCTGTAATGAGATCTGTGCCTTTAAGGCACAGTTGATGGATGGAGTTAAGGGAACCAGCCCAGGTGAGTTCTCTGCAGAAAATTCCATGGCAGGAGTGAGTGTCTCCTTACCTGTAAAGAGAGAAATGCGAGGAGAGCCCACTACAAGCCAACTTTGCAGCGAAGACCCGCAAGGTAAGTGTTCCATGCATGATAGGCCTCTCTATAGTCTTTACTGTAGAGATTAGGGAAAATTCCTAGAGTGTCGTATGGGAACTCTACAGACATGCCGTTTTTGACAGCCACAATTGCTCACAAGCTGAGCCTCAGATCTTCCCGACTTGCCCCCATGAATACCCACACAAACACACATATTGCTTCCTTACATTGAATCAGACCATCTGTACTGCCTGCTCATACTGGCAGTGGCTCACTAGGGTTTCAGGCAGAGGTCTTCTACAACAACTATTGTCTAGTCCTTTTCACTGGAGATGCTGAGATTTGAATATAGGACTTTCTGTAAACAAAGCAGAGGCTGACAGTCAGCCATGGAACCCCTAATACAATTCAGCACACTTGGAGACCTACTTGTAACTGACAGAAAGAGTGAACAACAGGCAGAAGAAACAAGGACTGCTTCTGTGGCTAGATAAGGATAAGAAGTGGCATTTCTGTTTACTTACTCCTGGGCAAAGCAAGAATGTCAAGGCCTTTTTGGTGCATTGAATGGCCTTGTAGAGCAGGTAGGAAGAGCGTCTTTGTCACTTGATGTAACGACAAGATCTACATCCATGTCTGAGCAACAAGTGGCAACGCTGTCACAAATGGGACATCTTGAAGGGCCCTGGGAGTTTGTGTGGAGACGCCCTTGTTCTGCCGATGGGAAGGGAGAAATGGGGGAAAGCTGTACCTACTTGATTGTTGCATGTTTAGCTACCGTAAATGACTCAAGGCCCGATCGGGAAGACTATACTTATCCATTGTAATGCACTTTGCACATCATAGTGATTTCTAATGGTTCTTTTTAATCCTGCTTCAATATGTTCTTGACAAGTAAGGTAAAACCAGCAAGGCATTTTGTTCCCCATGATTGTGAAAAGCAAATATTAGCCACTGTGCAGTACTCTCACAAAAGCAAAATATCCCATCTGTGGACAAGGAGAAAGAGATAATATTCATGCTGCAAAGGACTGCTGGGAGGGGCAAGAATGTCATACTGCTGTTTGTTTTGCCTTCAACAAAAACAGATACCCTTCCAAAGTTTCCCTGTCAGTTTCCCTCTCAAAGATGTTGGAGCAAGACCAGACAACAATATGGCCACCAGAAACACAGAGCGCTTCTCCAAACTATGCAAGGAATAGCTAATAAAAAGAACCCATATTGCAAAAAGAAAACCTTGACAAAAATTGCACTGATCTTGAGTGCAGGATTGCCTTGTTTCTGTTTCCTAAAGGGTAGGGGAAAGGAAGGCACAATTTTGCCATTCAGTGCTACTGACATGCCTGGAGCAAAATGTCCCATCTTTTAAACAAAGGTTTCATGTGTGAAAATAGGCCGTTGACATGTCTCGTAGCATCGAAATTTGTTGGTGTTTTTTTGCCATCAAGTCACAGCTGACTTAGGGAAACCCCAAAGCGTTTTCAAAGCCAGAAACATTGGGAGGTGGTTTGCCATTGCCTGCCTCCACGTCATGACCCTTATGCTTTTTTAAGAATTCTGGCTCCTAGTTGGGAAATACCTGGAGATTTTGGGAGTGGAGCCTGAGGAGGGAGGGATTTGGGGAGGAAAGGGACTTCAGTGGTGCATAATGTGATAGGGTCCCCCTTCCAAAATGGCTGTTTTCTCCAGATAAACTGATATGCATCAGAGATCATAGAATCATAAAGTTGGAAGAGACCCCAAGGCAGAGGTGGGATCCAACCAGTTCTCACCACTTCTCTAGAAGTGGTTACTAATTTTTTCTGAGTGCCAAGAAGGGGTTACTAAAGCAACCTCCCTGCCCAATAGGGACTGGAGGTGCATGTGTGCGGCGGCGCCACTGTTTGAATCCCACCACCATCGGAACCTGTTATTAAAATTTTTGGATCCCACCACTGCCCCAAGGGCCATCAAGTCCAGCCCCCGGCAATGCAGGAACACACAGTCAAAGCACCCCTGACAGATGGCCATCCAGCCTCTCTTTAAAAACCTCCAAAGAAGGAGACTCCACCACACAGTCGAACAGCCCTTAGTGGCAGGAAGTTTTTGCTGATGTTTAGATGAGTTATAATAGAGGGATATCTCCAGCCAGCACCTGCAGATTGGCAACCCTATGTTCCTTGGAGGTTGTCCATCCAAGTAGTAACCAGGGCCAACCCTGATTCTCTTATGAAATCTAACAAAATCGGACTAGCCTGGGGCTATATGGGTAAGGGATTGAATGTCAATAACATATCATTAAGCTTCTTTTAACAGGGCAGGTAGGGTTGCCAGCTCTGTCTGAACATATGCAGACAACGCTCTTACAATTTGAACTGATGGCAGCAGAGATCCCCTCCAGCCCAGCAGACCATGGCAGTCCTGGGGAAATTGCCATTTAAATGGGGGGGGGGGGTGCTGCTGGAGTAGCGGCAGTCCCAGCAGCATCGCCCTTTATGTGTTGAGGGAGCTGGAGAGCCTGGGAACGTGGTGGAGCTCAGAAGTGAAAGGAGAGCTCAGGAGCTGGTGGCAGGCCCACCTGCCTCTCCCCATCACTGTACAATAAGCGATGGGAGCAGGAGCGGGTTTCACGGGACTCTATTTGTTCCATCAGAATCCACAAGTACTATTTCCTGGCAAACTTCATTGCAGGGATGTTTATCTGGTCCTTCATAGAATATGTCATTCACTGCTTCTGCTTCCCCTTGATACTGCCCACCAGCAGCTACTGCCCTGCACTGCAATCTGCGGTCTCATGGCAGCATTTCTAGGAAAATAGACACTTGCGTGGCAGCAGCCATGTTATGAAATGAGGAACAATAAATGCAATTGCACAATTGCAATTTGTGCAATTGCGTTTTCTTTTCCAGATTTAGTTGCACAACCCTCCCCCACCCCCACACAAACTTGTTATGTTATGAAATGAAACCCAATAGGCTGAGGAAAGAATCCCGTAGCCGAGGGCCACAATGACAAAACTCTGGACTTGTATAAACACCTGTATTGTATGGCAATCTGTGGGCTTTGACAGAATAACAAATGCCCTTAGAAAGGGGAGAATGGGAGAAGATGCCAGTGAAGCCATTGTGTACCAGCAGAACAAGTGTTTCCAGTGCTCAACCTTCTTTTGCAAGGTGATATGCCCAGGGTATTGGTTCACGCGTAGAGTGTTAGCATTAATTGCACAAGAACAGAGGAAGAAATGTGAGAATAAATTCCATAGGGGACAAGCCCATCCATGGCTATGCCTGGGAGTTGCTGGCAGGCCATTCACAGCGATGGTGGAGACCTGCCAGGATGAAGGGTGAGCAAGTATCATGGGCTCCCGTTTGTTTTCATATGAATTCTTGAGCCCCAAAGGAATTCTCAGCCCCAAAAGAATTAAAAAGTACTGGAGAGAGATAAATGTAAAAAGCTTCACAAAATGGCAGGGCCTGGGCACAAGCAATGGCCCAGTGATTCTTTAGACAGTCACAGGACCACATTTCTCACAATAATCACAACAGCACAGTGGGAGTTATCCAGGAGAAGAACTACATTTTCTCAGTTACAACTAAACAGTGCTCAGAAAACAGCAGGATCTCTGCCACAGAAATGCTGGCTTCGGAGAAAGGTGTGCCTTAAACAGGAAATGTTGCATTAAAAGTGCACAGCAGAGACCAGGTAATGCTGACCCACAAATGTTCTCTGAGGTGCCACAATTGCTCTCTGGCAAGCAGTGCAATCGCTCCTTTTGATAACCGGACATTTAAGATCACAGTTAAACAAGTCCAGTTAAAACAGCCTAACTGAAGTCAAATTTGAGCCAGAAATACCAAGGAAAAGGACAAAAATGTTGCTGGACCACAGTATATCTTACCTCAGGGTCACCTTTCCCATGTCCATCAAGTCAGCATTGACCCTATTATACGACATTATTTGCATTGAAACAGGAGGTGCGTCTGTCAAGTTCCCAGCTTAATAACTTTTAACTCCCTAGTTGTGCAAACACGGAGAGAGAAAAGGAAATTAAGCGATCTCTCACATGCTCCGCACCCACCCCAGCCTCTCAGGAAATTGCGGATTCAATCCATGCATTACCTCCCTCACCCTGGACTCCAGTCCCAGCATCCGAGCAGGGCCTGTTGGTTGCCATGGCAACAGAGAAGAATGGCTGGGGTCTCTGTTTCCAATTTAATATCCAATAAGCCTTAATGTGCAGTTTATGAAACATGTTGAGAGAAAGAATAGGGGGTGGGCCCAGATCCTAGAAGCTGAACAGCAGGGTAAGAAATTTTCTCTTAACGTGCATTGCCACAGAAATAATCAAAAACCAAGCCTCCAGTAACTGTGAGCCTCATTATTTTAAGATTTCAAGCATCCTCAAGAACGACTTTGAACATTACGGAACCGGCAAGACTCATGTCCTGTATTGTTCTGCATGTCTCAATTTTGCATATTCCCCTCAAAAAGAAGTACAATCTACCCCATTATCAGATTGTATTTTACACTGCCAACTACGTGAATATTTCAAACTGGACTAAAATGTGGAGGGCCGGGATGTACAATACATTTGTGTTTCCTGGTCCTCTTCCATGCTACAATGCTATTTATGTTGGCAAGTACAAGCTATTGAAATTCCCTTTAAGTAAACAGGGTTAGTAATGGGATTAAATTTTTCAAATACCAGCAAAATTATTCCATTCAGATTAGTCATCTCTTACCACTCTTTCACCACGGTCTCCACTTAAGTGGTTATGATTTTTTTGCTTATATACTCACTACAGTACATGCATGTAGCACATAACTGAGTGGGACATTAATCCTATTACATAAAAGGCTAGCTGGGTCACCAATGACTCACCTTCCAGCCAATCGCCATGCACACATGGCTTGGGGGGTGGGGCTTACACAGAAAGGGTAAAAAAACAACACAAACTGTTCAGCGGAATGTGGAGGTTGCTCTCTCATACACTCACCCTTCTCACTCACTGCTGAATAATTACAGTCACTGGACCATCTGCAGCTGCCAGTGGAGGAGCAGGAGCAGGCAATGGCCGCTCCCTGCGAGAGGGTCGCAACTGCTGGTGGTCGCAATTGTGCCATTAACTGTTGCGTGGTGATACAGACATCTGGGAAAGGGGGCAGGCATCTGGGAACAGGAGGAGGGAGTTGGGCCAAGTGGGAAGGAAAAGCAGGAGGGGTTGTCCCCCTCAGTGGGTGCCATAATCTTTGCATGCCAGTGCAGGAGTCTGGGAAGAGCGGGAGGGTGAAGAGGGAGCTGTTGACGTGGGGCCAAGCAGGGAGGAAAGGCAGAAGGGGTTGGTCCCATCAGTGGGCACCACTAACCTGACAACAGTTTTCTAGACCACACTGTATTTGTTCATACAATGGGCTGTACTGCTCACAAATTTAACGCATTTGCACATGATGATGTAGATGTCTCTGTTTTGCAAAGTCTTCTGCCAGACCTAGCAGCAATGAGAACACTTTTCCTTTTACCCTCTAATGGTAGCCTCTGCCTCTGCCTCCTTTGTGCAGCTGGCTCATTACTTGGCTCTTCTGAGATTCCTCATGGCAATCCTAGCCTCACGGCATCAGGCTCTGCCTTGGCTTGCAGGGATGAGTTTGGAGCTACCTCTGATGCCTTCCTCTCCTCATGAGGAGCCAGCTCTGGCTGCACAGTGTCTTCAGGCTCTACAACAGAGTCCCCAGTGTCCAGGGACTGGCTCGTGCCACCTGTGGATCCTCTGGAATTACAGCTCATCTCCAGACTACACAGATCAGTTCCCCTGGAGAAAATAGCTGCTTTGCAAGGTAGACTCTGTGGCATTGCGCCCCACTGAGGTCCCTGTCCTCCCCAGGTTCCATCCCCAAATCTCCAGGAATTCCCCAAACTGGATCTGTCAACTCTACCCGCATTCCCTGCTGGTGATCAAGGGGGACTTGGCAATCCTATGGGCAGGGCACAGGGGGAAAGACATCAATGTCATTTCTGCTTGGAACCTGGAGGTAACATCACTGACACTCTAGGTTTTCTCTTGATCTCTCCAATAAAAGCCATAGAGATTGGGAAGATTTCTAGAGCACTGCTGACATCACTTCCAGTCAGCACTCCAAGCTATTACATAGGCCCAAATCCAAAGTTATCCTGACAACGTGGCTCCTACTGAGAAACCATTAGAGCTTCAAAACAGCCCTCAAAAAAAGCACAAACGTGCATATTATAATATCCCAGTATAGAGCTCCCACCAACAACCTTCCATTCCCCACCACCATTCATAGGCTTGGGACAGGTAGAGGAGAAGAATATGAAAAAATAACTGACTTTGCCTTGACGTCCTGACGTCATTTCTGAGGTGAACCTGGTGAATCACTCAGAAAGATTCCACTGAATCCTACAGAAGCATTATATCATCTTCATTTGCCTCAGAAATGATGCTGCCACATGGAATGTAGGGTGTCCCACACATCTCCATCCCTTCCGATCTCCTGCCAGGTGTGACTGGCAATCCTAATAGCTATGGACACAGGAACCAAACCTTTACAGCCTCTTCAGCCAGTTGGGTTGGACAAAAGCAGATTCCATGCCTTTCAGAGGACAGACCAAAAAAGAAAAAGAGGCCTGTCCTCTAAAAAAGATAACAGAGGCCTCAAAAATGAGCAGTGTCTGTAGGGAAGGCCTCAAAAAAAGTGGACTGTCTAGAGGACATGCCACAAAAAGAGGCTACGCTCAGAAAGAGAGCGCAGAGGACAGATTTTTTAAAAAGAGGTCTGAAAGAACAGACCTCAAAAAAATAAAGAGCTAAGAAAGTGAATGCCCCACAGGACAGTCTTAAAAAAAAAAGACATAGGACAGATCTCAACAAAAACAAGACTACCTAGGGCGATTCCGCACACAAGTAAAATAGGTTCGACCCAGTTCCCTGAGAAGGGTACTAACCTAGGTCGAAGCCATTGTTGTTCCCCACTGCAACCAGCTTGATCCCAGCTCGGAGGGCGGAATCATCCTGTGCCTCTTCACTGCTCCGTTCCAATTGGCTACTGTTCTACGGCCATGTTCCGGCCCATATCCCCAATACACGCTATAAAAAAAAATCCGCTAAGCAGGGAAATGGAGAGGGACGGTGGCATTTTTTGATTGGCCAGCTGTACTTAATGCCCCAAAGTACTAGCTGTGATTGGCTGAATGGGGACCCTGCACCAGAGATCTTTGACTTTACTGGAATCAAGCTGAGTTCGAGCGTGGTTCCCTGAAAAAGTAGTAGTTCCCAACTGGAGTCGGAAATTTGACCGTTACACGGGGCGAAGCTGGTACAAAACCACGTCGATCCCAGTGGTTGTGCGGAGCACTTGGGTCGAACCCATCTCAAACTTAGGTCGAACTTAGGTCGATAACGCAAGTGCGGAATCAACCCTAGAGAACAGCCCCGGGCATGGTATTATGTCACAGAGCTGATCTCCAGACCACATGAGGTTGCTTTGTTCCCCTGGGTTGCTTTGGAAGGTAGTTTCAATGACATTATACCCAGCCAAGGTCCCTCCCCAAACCCTAACCTTCCCAACCTCCACCAGCTAAATTTCCAGGAACTTCTCAATCTGAATTGGCAACTCTACAAGAGAAAAGGGAATATTTCTTCTTAGAAAGCAATTGTTATGCATGGATTTCTTTAAAAATGGTGCTGAATTTATCAGAGGCACCTTTAAATCGATCAGAAGACTTTTAGTATATTAATCTATTTGATTTATTGACTGATGTTTGCTGTCCTAATAGTGAATCCTGTTTTTAAACCAGTTGTTAGGGAATTTCTCTGCAACAGTGCACCTGTTAATATGGTAGCAAATTAAAGCGTAGCACAGAATCAACAATCTGTAGAAAAGGAATTCACATTAGGAAAAAAATTGAATTAAATACTTGGCAGTCTTTGATATGCTTTAAAGCTATTAATTCTAAGAGTTCAGGTTTTGCTTCACTGGAGTGATTCAACTTCCTCATCTACCTGTAATGTTATGGAATCTTCATTGACATTCTGTAGTGGTGACGAGCAAAGGGCCTGTGGATAAGAGAATGAGCAGCTGGGAATGTATAAGAGAAACAGAAAGTCAGCAGTATTATTGCTGTGGTGGTGATCATTTGTTAGAGTGAATTAGCTAGTAGAGTAAAGTGTTTACCTGTATGTGAAAAGGCTGTTGAGCAGGTAAATTGATATGTGTAGTAAATGTGAATGAGTACTGGATAGAAAAGGGATTACAGATAAAAATCGCATATACAAATTTCTGCAAGTCTCCAGGTATAAAATCAGAATAGTCACTCTTGTTAAAGTTTGAGAGCTACATGGGCTTACATTGAAGGTCTGTGTCTTCCGAACCAGGTTGCCAATCAATATTGTATATGTTACTGACAGTGTAGATTTAATTTATATAATGGCAATGTGCTACTTTATTATATTCTGTCCCTTTCTTAATTGCGTTGAACAGATATGTGCAAAGAAAGATTTGATAATTCCTTAAATCCTCTATCTTTATTTTCACTGTTAGATCTGGTGTTGCTTTTTAAATGAAAACAAATTACAGCATGCTGGTTTTTCCCATCAGATTAGGAATAAGGTATAGATCACAGTGACTGCACAAGAATTGCCAGGCTGTGCCCGGCAATCTGGGGAGCTTGGAAGAGGGCAGGGGTGTGTGCAAGCATCACGTGACACACTAGGAATTATCTCAATCTCTATGGCAATGTCCGCAGAAGACATTCCTGGAGCATGTTGGACACACCAACCAGAAGTGATATCTCCATGCCCACAACATCATTTTCCCTCTCTCATTTTCTCCCACTCTGAGAGTGGATGAGACAAGAGCAGGAGAGAGCCAGCAAGGATGGGAGGTTGCCTTCCACAGTGGACAACCTGGTAAGCCTAAACCAGTGATGGCGAACCTTTGGCACTCCAGATGTTATGGACTATAATTTCCATCAGCCCCAGCCAGTATGACCAATTGGCCATGCTGGCAGGGGCTGATGGGAATTGTAGTCCATAACATCTGGAGTGCCAAAGGTTCGCCACCATGGGCCTAAACTATATACTCATCACCATATGGATTATCCCTTCAAAATTAGGCAGAGAGTAAAATGGTTCCCATTTAATAGGCAAAAATTTCAGTTGCAAAATGAGCACAGAAAGGTGCGACAGCTTCGGCTCATATGTTTTTTCCACATTTCTTCTGATACTCAGACACAGAGAAAGGAAACTAACAGTTCAATCCTAGGCAGAGTTACAACCTTATAATAGCCCAATCCAAAGCAGGGGAGGGGTTATAGAACCAGCATAATGGGCAAACTGGGAGGTGGGTGAGCTGGTGCTGTGGACCTTGGCTGCACCCGACCTGGAAGTGAGGCCAACCCTCAGATGCCAGCTTGGTTTGGAACATTATGAGGACATTCCTAGGACTGGAGCAAACCATAGCTGAATTTCACCCAGCCTTTCAACCTAGGAATGCTGCTCCTAGGGCCTCCAAGTCATGCCACCCAAAATGGTGTATGGAGGCTTTTGAGGCAGCCGCAGTTTCCTGGACCCTCATTGCCTCAGCACACCACCTGGAAGCCTTCAAGAGACATCACGGTGGTACAGTAGCATCTCCATCTGCCCAAGCCTTTCACTGCAGCTGTAGGTCTGTTCTTCTGTAGTTATAGAGCAGTGTAAATCTCCCCCTCCCATACATCCAGACACCTCAGATTTCAGAAAAACCTTCCTAAAGCAGTTAAGACAATGCAATAGGGGGTGAGGAAAGAAACTATGTACTCCTGGGGAGAAAATCCTCTTCAGTAGGAATATCTGCTAACTCTTCTGGCTGGAAGATGACCCTTTCAGATTAGCTGATGGGTTATTCTGGCTACCCTTCCCATTTCCCTTTGCTTGCATTTTGCAGTTGTGAAAAGCAGGCAAGAAGATACCATTGTCTAGAGATTCCAGGGACTGTGAAATGTCGATATTTTTAGCAATCAGATTGGTTATATGAAATATATTCCAGAACAGAAGGATTTGCTTCAGGTTTTGATTAGTTAATTTCTGAATGCGCATCTCCTGTACTTAATATTCCAACAGGAGTTGTGACTTTTGCGATGCTTTATGTGGACGTTTCCATGGAGTTGGCTCCAGCCGCTCTAAGATACTTCTTGACTGGTACCAGTTAATTTCGGTCCCAAATGTATGTAAATATGCCTGTGGGTTATTCCTCCTCCCATTTTCATCACTTTACCCTTATCAACAGTAAATTGCATCTGCCGTCGCTTCCCCTGATTCCTAGCAGCGTTATGAAAACCGCCTGCTTTATGCCTCAAAATGCATTTATCCTGGGCTGCAGAGTTTAGAGCACACATATAAAATGATTAATTTATATGTTTAGAGCAAATACATTCAATATTTATGTGTACAGTAACTGTAATTGTATAGAAACCAGCTTAATTATAATAAATAAATGTTACTTATTATTACAGTTATTCCCAGGTCTCTAGAGTGTGATTAAAGCAGGATACAAATGCAGATCCGTTGGTAGTTTCTTAAGTGAGGGGGCTATTTTTTCATTGCTTGTTTTACATTTAAATTGGGGAAGAGGGAAGCTGATTCACCCTAATTGTTTTCACAGGGAGAGGTTTTCACTACTGTACATTGATTGCAGCACAAGTTGTGTGTGAGTAAAGTGCTGTCAAGTTGCAGCCAACTTAAGGCAACCCAGTAGAGTTTTCAAGGCAAGAGACTAACTGAGGTGGTTCGTCATTGCCTTCTTTTGCATAGCAACCCTGCTATCCCTCCTGGTCTCCCACCCAAATAATAACCAGGGCTGATCCTACTTAACTGCTGAGATCAATTGAGGTCAGTCTAGCCTGGGCCATGCAGGTGAAGGCACACTCGCCAATTATTCTGATCAAGCCACTAATCAGCTCAGGGATTGAGTTTGTGGGAATGGGGTTGCTGAGTCCAGCTTTGAAAATGCTTTGAGATTTGGCGGCAGGGCCTGAAGAGGGCAGGATTTAGGTAGGAGAAGATGCTCAATGAGGATGTGATGTCACTCTAGGACACCTGTTTTTCCTAAGTACTGTGGTGTACCATAGAGTCCATCCTCCAAAGCTGCCAGTTCCTCCAGGGGAACTGATCTCTGTAGTCTGGAGATCCAGGAGAACTCTAGGCCCCACCTGGTGGTTGATAACCCTACGATGGGAAGTATGAATTATTACTTGAGTGATCTGTATTATATGTTCCTGGAATTAAACAATTTGCATAGAATGCAAATTCAGATTCTTAATCATCTCTGGCCCACTATGCATGCAGCATTTTCTGCTATACTCTTCGCTCCACCGTGGGGTCACATCGTGTTTCCTTGTTTACATGCAAGGAGGTGCCCTACTCCCTGATACACGGCTTGCCTGCCCTCATTTCCTGGTCACTCCCCATCAGTCACAAGATTGCCAGCTTTTTTAAAAAGCCCTTTACATCTTATGTTGATTTTCTTCTGTGTCACTATTCTTCACATTGCTATTGCGATGGTTTGTATTATTTTTTTAAGTTGGCTATCAACCCCCCAGAAATGCCTGTAATGTGTGTGGGGGGGGGGGGGCTGGAGGAGAGACCAGAAGGCGTAGAAACCATGAAGTCTGGTAAAACATCGGGATTTTCCTGCTCTCAAGAACCACGGGGCTTCCAGAATCTGCAGCGCCATTAAGTGTGAGGACGTTTGCAATGAAAACTCTGCCCCAAAGGAAATGTGCCTTTGCTGCAGGGCAGAGCACCAATGTATTATTGGCCTCAGATTTTTAAAGGGCATTTTTTAACATTGGGAAATTAGCCTGGAAATGGTCCACAGCTTAGCAACAGTATGAATGCATTGTGTGTGTGCAAAGTGTGAAGTGTGAAGTTTGGACCATGGCATCTATGAGAAAAGCTGATGAAGACTTTTGTATTCCTAAGACACTGAAAGCTGCTGCAGGTCAAAATAAACAATACTTCACTAAATGTATCAGCCAGAGAGTAAGAGAGGAGCTTGGATCAATGGCAGAGCATTTGATTTGCATGCAGAAAGTCCAAGTTTCAATTCCTAGAACCTCCTGTTTAAAAGGATACAGTCATAGAACTTGTGAAAGATTTTCACCAGAGACCCTAGAGAGCCAGTTCTAGCCAGACATTGATAGAGTAACAACAGCTTAATGCTTACCTTCATATGTTAAAAATATGTAAGCAATGCCTGTTGAAATCTCATAAACCAGACTCAGAGGAGAGTGAGTATGTGAGTTCAATTCATATTGATCATTGTTCGTTCTCTTTTGATTTGTATATTTGTACATACAGGGGATACATTTTGGCAATATGAGCATGGAGGATATGTCACACGATGCAGGTTGCAAAATGTGGTTTTTCGTGGCAGAGAACAGGGACTCTCTTGGTACACCATTCTGCTCTCTTTCAGTCTTGAAGTGCTGAATACACTAAATGCTGGCCATAAACTCTTGATATAATGAACGATGATAATAAGAAAGATGCCTCCTTGCCTTGGCAAGCTGCACCGGTGTCTAATCACCTGCTCAAAATATTTGTGCTTTGCTTCTCATTTGAATTAGTCCAGATTTAACAGCCTGTTCCTGCATCTTGCTCTGTCCTCCGTCTGCTTGATTAAAAGTCTTTTAGTGCCTAATGCTCTCTCCCATAGTGACACTTCTGAAAGATAAACATGGCACCTGGTAACATTCATTTCCAGAAGCTAAACAGACTGAGAGGCTCTGGGCACATTTGCCCTGAGCTTTGAGGGGAGGACCAGAAATGCTCAAACGGCACAAGGAATCTGTACAAGAAGCGAAATGGCATATAAAGACCTGATATAGGAAGGTTTTCTCTCTCTCTTTCTTTTCTTAATTCTCCCAACGCACATCCCTAGTACTACTCTTAATAATATTCATATTTTAAAACTAGGACTGCACCAAATGGTCTCCTGTTTTGATTTAGTGGTCCAAAACAGGGTTTTGACTGAGTCAGAATAATTTGCACTCTTGTCAGGAGAATATTTGTTGTGTTTTTGCTTGCTTTTTCAGTACTGATATTTCTATCAGCTATTATTTTTGTATCCACTGTCCCTCTAGTTGCTGCTGTTTCTGCCATGTGGATTAGTGACACAGATAACCCTTCACCCAACAAGTGCATATATAGTAAACTAGGTGACACCACGGCATTGCACAGCCAATCAAATTTGATTGTTGGTAGGGCAGCAAATGAGGGCACTTGAGGGTTGAGGCAGTGCTTCCTGGTTTTGTCCTTCCGGTATCATGTAATGGATATGATGATATTCCCTAGACACTGAGATCTGTCTATGTCAGGGGTAGGGAACCTGCGGCTCTCCAGATGTTCAGGAACTACAATTCCCATCAGCCCCTACCAGCATGGCCAATTGTGATGACATCACTTGAGGATCAATGAAATCAAACAAGAGTGAGAACCATGTGAATTAAATTTAAATTACTGTCATGGAGTCTCAACAGTCAGTAAAGTACATGTTTTTGAAACTTGAAAATACCTTTTAAAATGACCCATAACTTCATGTAAGCACTACTGAAAAGTTTTCATTTGTTAATAATAATGTTATTTTTTACAGTTTACAGTAGCAGAGCCACATGCAAGTTCTGTTTGGACCAAAGCATTTCATGGTAAATCAAGGATATCTCTGCTGCTTTATGCAGATTATGCCATTTTGTTATCACGGACCAAAGTGGGGTTAAAGCGACTATTAGCCAGGTGTGCTGAATACTGTAATAACAACAACTTTGAAATTAATTATGCCAAATAAAAAATCATGGTTTTTGCAAGCTCGTGGTGTTCTTCTAACTGGACGCTGAATGGGGAAGCGACTTGAGCAGGTTAAAATCTTTAAACACCTGGACCACAGCATTTCAGTCCATAAGTCAGGGGTTGTGACTATTTTCTCAGGAAACAATTCACTGATATAGCAAACTAGCACATCAGGAGTTAGCTAAACTAGAATGTAGCTTCTTAGTATGTTGTGGGTGGGGAGTGGGATTATGCATACTGGGAACATTCATACATGAGATTTTCTCCAGCAGTCTGAAGCGAAATTGTCCAGAGAACAGCGCCATGTAATTCCACTGAATGTGTGGAGCAGTTGGTACTGTGAATCTGGACAATAGTTTTCCAGATTGTTGGTTCAGATAATTGACACAAGCTGAAAGTACAGAAAAAGGTACAAAATACCTACAGGGGAGCAGCTCCCACTGACCCAGTAATTGCCCTATCTGTGATTCACAAGGGACCAATGTAGACCGAAGTTATGCCTATGTGAACTGCAAGTGTCCATCATTAATCAGATGTATACTCAACCCTTTCCAGAATTGTTAGGTAGAGTTCATCTTGGGTACAGTTCCATTCTGCCCAATTAAGAGTTCTGTGTAATTCTATAATGGACATACTTAATAGTATCATATATAGGTTGAACCATAGTTACCTCCTTAACTTTCCTTGTGTCTGTTGTAATTCAGAAACAGAGAAATCTAGACTGATTATGTGCATTATGGTTGCATTCATTTTAACAAAACCCTGACTTCCTTCATGTATATTCATTGTTGTTCATTTTTAGGACCTTTGAATGCGATCCTAAACATTTACTTGTTTCTAAACCCATTGAAATCAATGCACTTAGAAGGATGTAACAGTGTTTAGAATTGTACTGTTGAATAGCTGGATTACGTCTATAGTTACAAGCAACTTCAAAGGGTCAAAAAAATTTTATGGGTCAGTAGTACTACCCCTGTGCCTTATGAGAGCCATGTTGCCGTTACCATCAACCAAAATACTTTTAGTTACTTTATATTTTTTTCTTGTGTATTAATAATATGCCATTAAAGGTTTATTGTATTGTATTGATTGATTGTAGATAGTTTTTATGCTGCTTCTGTTTAATGGTGGGTGTTTTCAAATGGCTCGTGTTTTATACTGTGGTTTTAATTGTAAGCTGCCTCGAGCAGATCTCTGAAGGGATGGCCCAAAAAGATTTTCTCAGATTTAACCAGTGATGGGTTCCAAAAATTTTAGTAACAAGTTCCCATGGTGATGGGATTCAGAGCTGTGAGTTCATATTAAGTGGGGCTAGGCTGAGAGGACGACACAGCAGAAGTAGCCAGTCATTCCGAGGCCGGGAGGGCATTCCCTGGATGGGGCTGTAGCAGGGACGCAGCCACTGCGCCGATCACTCAGGCGGTAAGCGAGATGTCTGCAGGCACAGGCTGCCACTTAGGTCGGTACACCTCCCGCCAGGCTTTCACTTCAAGTTCTGCACGCTACTGCTGAGAGGAGGGGCGTAACTAAGGCAAAAATCACGTGGCAAAATCACCAATTAGTAGTCACTCACAAGCCTTTATTGGCATAAAATAAACATACAAAATCAGCATACAAAATTTACTTCCCATTATTTATACACAATTATAGGCGCTGGTACTAAAATACTAAATACTAAAAAATATATACCTGGTCAATTACTTCTGTAACTATAGGGACATTCCTTCAAGCTAAAGTTAACTCACTTAAAAGTCATCGGATACTGACAGAAGCTATGCAAAATTACTGCTGGCTATATGTAGTCATAATACTATAGACATTGGTTGTTATTCATCTAGACATACGTCTATTATTGTTAGCTTAGAAATTTTGCTACATTCTCACATAATGTGGGTTGCATGTTGTTCAAAAGCATAGGTATCTTAAGAGCAATAAAGTTAAGATTGTTATACAGAAATGGGCCAAGTGCAGATTGGCGACATTCTGATTTTTTTACCAAACCTTACACAATGAAAGAGGGTATGATCGGGGAGTATCTCCATACCCTGACCCATATTGCATGGACACTTAGCCTCCTCTGTTTATCAATTTGTTGATATCTGCCATAGAGCAGCATAGAAGGTATTCCGTTGAATCTGGCCAGTGTTAAAGCTCTTCTTAATTTAGGGTTGATGATCCACTGCTTGAAATAATTGGCCATGTGTGCTTGTTCCGATTGGAATAAGCAGGGTCAGGGGAGAACGCGTTTTCCACGCATGGCTGTTATGCATATCCAGTAACTCTTGTTCTAATAGCTTAGTTTTCAAGCAGCTATATGCTTCTGATAGGGAAAGAGGGACTAACGACTCTAATGAAAAGCCAAGAGTGTTGATTTTTCCCTCAACTAGTTTCAGCCACCTAGAATTTGCATAGTCGGAAAGCATGAGGTGTAACAAACTGGAGTGATCCTGCAGATAGTGGATACGTAGCCAGTATCTGACAGTTCTCAGCCAGACCATCGTGGCAAAATCACCAATTAGTAACCCCCTCTTGGCACACACAAATAATTAGTAACCTACTCTCGGGAACTTGTGAGAACCTGCTGGATCCCACCTCTGGCCATGACCTCATTGTGTCCAGCTTGTCTTTGCCCAGATGGCTGCCATACAATGATCATCCTTACTCTTCTTTTCTCTGCAGCATAGGCTGAAGCACTGGCCTCATATATCGGGTTAAATATTTACACGGAAAACTGGGGGTTTCATCATTGCACTGCAAGTCATGCAGTTTTAGGCTTTTAGGAACCTGCTCAACCACTGTTAGGGCCAATGAAGAGAATGAGTATCTCTCAGCAATCAGCATATCATCCTCCAAGAGTCAAGGTGGATTGGCTTTGGGCTGAAGGCCCCCCCTTGGCTGAGTGGGCTTCCTAATTAGATCCGCATGCATAACCAGGTGGTTCCATATCACAATGACTTGCTTCTCCTAGAAGCTGTACTGGACCAGTAAGAAGGGCAGCCAACTGCTCAAAGGGGAAAAAGTCTTGTCCCTTAATGGGATATATCACATTACAGTGGAACCTCAGTTTTCATTGGTTTTGGTTTTCATCGATTTTTTCAGTAAAAAATTTGCCTCAGTTTTCATTGCTTTGCCTCGGTTTTCATCGATTTGCAGTAAGGTGCAGGGGTTTGTGGAGAAAAATCACCCGAACCAAGCTATTTGCAAGGCTGTATACTTACCCAGCTTGATTTTAATAGCGATGTCTTGCCCCATTTCAGACAAATCTTGAAGAGGCGTCAGAAACAGACTTCTTTGGACAGATTTCTGGTGCGACATTGGCCCACTGGCTCTGAAGCTGGTCCTAGTGTTATTGTTTGTTACTGTTTTCAGCATTAAACACTATGTTTATTCACCAAAAAATGTGGTTTTGGTATTTTTTTTGAGTGCCTAGAATGGATTAATTTGATTTACATTGATTCCTATGGAATAGTTTGCCTCGGTTTTCATCGGTTTCGGTTTTCATCTATTCTTTTCTGACGGATTACCAACAAAAACCGAGGTTCCACTGTACTTGCTTCCATAGAAAGCTTCAGTACTCATTTCTAACACATTAAGCCTGTGTTGAATGGACATGACAGCAAGGCAACACCAGAGCCATTCGTACCAACTTTCCTGGTCCTATGATGGCTGCTATTTTGCTTTTGTCTGTTACCCAACCACAGCCAGCCATTTAGTCACCTGACATCTCTAATTAGGGTTGCCATTTATCAGGCAGTGGTAGGCATTCTCCTGATTTTGGTTGTAGCCCTCCTGTGGCTTTCCTCTGGGCATCAGGAGGAAAATGAGACTGAGAACAGTTTCACATGCATCATGACATCACTTCCAGCTAGGGTTGCCAGCTCTGGGTTGGGAAATACCTGGAGTTTTGGGAGGGACATCAGTAGGGTATAATGCAGGGGTCTGCAACCTGCGGCTCTCCAGATGTTCATGGACTACAATTCCCATCAGCCCCTGCCAGCATGGCCAATTGCAGACTCCTGGTATAATGCCATGGAGGCCACCCTGCAAAGCAACCATTTTCTTTGGGGGAACTGATCTCGGTCAATGGAGATCAATTGTAATAGCAAGTGATCTCTAGGTGCCGCCTGGAGGTTGGCAACCTTATATCCAGAAAAACCCCAGAAGTGACATCACAGCCCCTCTGTGATGCTCTAGGAATTCCCCAGATCTCTAGCAGGACCACTTTCAGATTAGGGAGACCCTGGGCAGACAATGTCCAGGGGGTCCTCATGCCTTCCTGTCCGCCTCCACACCTGCACACAACCTTACCTACCCATGAACCCTTATCCCATTTGCAAGGCCTTCCACTGCCCATGCTCAGGTGCCTGTACTACCTGCACATCCTTCCCCCAACAGCGCTGGTCAGTGAGTGTGATGGAGTGATTCTGCCATTGCCACCTTACAGTATGCTAATGCCAGCCCCGCTTTATAGTCTTTACCATGGAGTTCTGAGAATTACTAGAGTGCTGCCAGGTGGCTATGACATTGCCTCTAGCTTTCATGACATTGTAACACATGCAACACTGTCCCCGCCCCCCCCCCATGGTTCTGCCCCTTGAAAACTTCCACCCTTTGTGAAGCCAAGCCAGGCTGACAGTCTGATCAACTTGTGTGTGTGTAAAGTACTCTCAAGTTGTAGTCAATGTGTGGCAACCCCAGCGAGGGGCTTTTAAGGCAAGTGTGGAGCAGAGATGGATTGCTATCACGTTCCTCTGCGGAGCCTCCCCTGACAAAGCTAGTCTCCCTTCCCCGGCTTAGCTTCCGGGATGTGACAAGATCAGGCTGTACCGTGCCGCCTTCGCTCCTGTGATCAACATGGGGAATAGCAATTATGATTCCTCAAGGCCAAGGAAAGTACATGGGCTGCAGCCCAAGGTCCTAGCAAGGATATAAATATGCCTGTAGCCAGTACTATGGCCAAGCCCACTGCAACTACAGCAAGACTTCCTGCAGGCACAGGATAACAGGCGCAGAAGAACTTTCCAAAGCATATGATTGCTCCCATTGGACTACTGATGGGAAAATTCACCCTTGATAAATTACTCCCTTCCACAGGGCTTGTAAAGGCAAAGGACATATTTCAAGGGACTGACCTTGTTCAAAAAGCACTATTATTTCCAGCAAACTTTTTTACTTTTGAACTGCCCTCAGGAAATAACAGATGTGTTTGTAATGCCTGTCTGCCTGAACAAGCGTGTAATGATAGAATTGACAATTCATAGAAGTTCCCTTATGTTTTATCATGTCAAGGGACTGGTGATTTGTTGATTTTCCCTAAAATCATATGACCTTAGTTTGTTCTGGAACAGGAATTAGAAGCCGCTGTACAAGATGCAGCCTATGCAAGTCTAATCAGAATATTACCCAGGTCTATACAGTAGGGAAAGTGTTTTTAGTTTTGCACCATTAGGTTGCATATTACAATTGTCTTAAGCCATTCCTCATTATTTTAGTTTCTGCGTAACCCTAGAAAGATTCGTATATGAGGACAGACAGGTGGAAAGAGAGAAGGATAAAGGGATTCCATCTCAATATCCGTTTTGGGCAGCAATTCATTTTTTTTAAAAGTAGTTGCAGCTTGAAACCTTCCCCGGGGTCATATCCTCCGGAAGTATTTCCCCTTCATCCTAGATGTCTGCAATTAGCAGCAGTCACTTGGGAATCAGAGCAGTGCCTTCCTCCTTTGACCAAAATGATTGTTGCTGCTTTAATTACTGTTCTAACCAGACTTCTTTTTCCCTTTCAGGTACAACCAGGTACAAATGTGCACTTCTGGGGGAGGGGGAATGTCCCATTCCAAGAGAATATTTGTGCTGTTCAAAAAAATCAAACCATGCAAAAATTATGTGATCTTAGGTGATGTAAAAAGTGATGGATAGCATCGTGGGAAAATAATGTCAGTAGTCCCCGACCCTTAATTTCATACTGCTTATTGTGTGAAGCTTGAATTCGTTGTTCTTGCTGTCAAGTTCCCAGCTCCAAGGATTTTCTCCCACCCTATCAGACATGTAAATATCATGGAATGTGATTCCAACAAAACATGTGTGCACATACAAAGAAAACACCCAGGTGTTTTTGTGTGTAAAGAGCCATCAAGTCACAGATTACTTATGGCAACCCCATAAGGTTTTCAAGGCAAAGTAGTAACAGAAGTGAACATAAGAACAAGCCTGCTGGATCAGACCAGAGTCCATCTAGTTCAGCACTCTGCTACTCACAGTGGCCCACCAGGTGCCTTTGGGAGCCATTGTGGTTTGCCATTATCTTTCTCTACATAGCAACCCTGCTATTCTATGGCAGTCTCCCATCCAAATACTAACCAGGGTCAGTCCTGCTTAGCTTCTGACATCTGATGCGCTACATGCACTATGCAGGGTTGCCAAATTTCATGTGGGGCCTGTCACTCTCCCAGAGCTACAAATCCAGACTCCAGAGATCAGTTCTGGGGAAAAAAATGGCAGAATCAGAGAGAAAATTGTTTGGCACAGATCCCAACCTAGTGCTGCTTGTGGGCCCCTTTGATATTGTGTGGTGGCTGCCCCTATCAGCTGGGCGACAGTAGGCTGGTCCCACTGCCCAGCTGATTAACAGAGAGGTCAGAGGGGAGGAGCTTTTCCCAAGCAGGAGCTGCTATGGAAAGGTCTTGCTCTGTTTTCTCAAACATGTGGGTTTGTGCTGTAAAAAGTTCCAATAGTCTCCATGCTGAGCTCCCTCCACTTGCTCTACCCTTCCCAACCACCACCCTTAAATCTCCAGGAATCTCTGAAACCAGAGATGGCAATCTTATCATCGTGGTACAGTGAAATGAGTAAATGAGCAACCGACTTATTGTGACCCCACTGGGCAAGAGACATTCAAAGTTGGTTTATCATTGCCTGTTTCTATGTAGCAACCTTGGACTTCCTTGGTGGCCTTCCATCTAAGTACCAACCAGGGTCAACTCTGCTTAGTTTCTGAGTTCTGGCAAAATCAGGGAACTCTGGGCTATTCAGGTTGCCAACCCTCGTTCTCTGTGTGCATATTTCAATCACATCACTGTGTGTTTCAGCCTACAGGCAAATGTGGAATTCTGGTATGGCACTCTCATCACAGCAGCACAATGGCTGCCACAGGAGGTGGAACCGACCCGAAAAGGATTGCACAGCATAACTTCAGTAACAAAGCACAGATCCTTGCAGGCACATGTCTACAGAAAATGGAACCTGGGGCAAGCTCTCAAAATGCCCCCCCCCCCTCCAAATCCCTTGTGATGTGGATATTATGCCTCTATTGATACACCCCAAGATCTCATTACCCTTTTTTATCACTGCATCACAATGTTTGCTTATATTTAACTTACTGTCCAGTGTCCACCCATACCTCCAAGATCTTGTTCTCACACACTAGTACTCAATAGTGTATCCTCCATCCCTGGTCTGTCTCCAGCACCAGTCTTCTCTTGGCCACAGCTCTGCTCACCTGAAACCTTAATTTTAAAACAACCGGGGGGAGGGGGATTAGTGGTGGGAGGGGGCACTTATGTCTCCTACCCATGGCCACCCCCACTGCCACCACAAAAACCTTTGGTTGCCTTAAAATCAAGATTAACTTACTCCCAGGCAGCAAAGCCGAGCTAGATCAACCGGGGTAGGGGCTCTTCCTGTGCTCCCCAAGGTTTAAGCCCCACCTGCTCCCTGGTTATGCATCTGGATCTATGAGCTGTGGTGGCAGCTGCTGCCAAAGTAACATAAAAAAAAATCTTCATAGCCAGTAAAGTCCCCAGTAGTCAATCAGACGCTTCGCTGGGCAGAAGGCCTGCTTGATCCTGCTCACTTTCTAAAAATATCTGATGGGCCCCAGAAAAGGTTCTGGTCAACGCCATGAGACCTCTGGGCACTGGGCTGGAGACCTCTGCTATATTGCAAATGTGTCCTTAAAAACATTTAAAGAATGTGGAACTTCTTCGCATGTGACCCTGGAACTTCTTCGGAGGTGACGCTGAGAAGCAGTTCCAGGGAGAAGGTCGGATGATTTCGGTCTCACAGGAAGCTCTAGCTGACAGGCGTCTTCGGATCAAGGTAAGTCCCATCTCCAGAAGGGGCTGCAAAACCATCTCACGCAGCGCAGCCTGCCAGGCCCTGCAATCTCACCAATGCCATAAGTAGGCTGAGAAATATGGGGAGAGGAAATGTCTGGCAGGGGATTCTTTATTTTTTTCCCCTCCCTTGCCTTTTAATAATGAGGTTTCTCCACGGAGACAGCATGAAATTGGCTGAAGACGTAATGATTCTTCACAACCTCAAGGCGGGTGGCCATCCACCAGGGAGCCGTGCTCTCCTCATTTAGCTTGTTTATTGTTCAGGCCTAATTAAAATGTTACACTATCCTGCCTTTTACATCTTATTCCCAGCTAATGAATTCACCACCAACTCGGAGCAATTTTAATAAAACGGCTCGGCGCAAGCGGCCCGGCCGGGGGAGGGAGTTTGGGAAGGGGGGGGGGGCAGAATAGGAAAGGAAGAATGAAACAGCAATTATACAAGATAAGCATTAGATACTTGGATCGGAATTACCTCCCGGAGCAATCGGGAGACAGCCCGCCGTGCCGCTGCCATAAATACGTTGCAATCCATTTTATGATAGTTGAAGTCATAACTGCGGCTTTTGGAGGTGGGTGTGAATTTTTTTTTTCCAAGGCAGATTAAAAAAAAACATCAAGAGAGATTTGGCCATTAAAGAGGGAGAGAGAGCGCTTCTAGCCCACCAAGCACATGCTTGCCCCCTCCCTTCCCAAGTCCATATGGAGGCAGCATATGGTGCTAGAGAGAAGGGGGAGGCATCAGGGAAGGTGAATTGTTTGGATGGACATGGAACCAAAGCACCGAAGAGGGAACAGCATTAGAAGGCGATGGATAGTCTAAGGGAGGAAGGGAAAGGAGTTTGTAAGCCACCTTGAGTCTCCTTACAGGAGAGAAAGGTGGGGTATAAATCCAAACTCCAACTCCTCCTCTTCCTCCTCCTCCTCCTCCTCTTCTTCTTCTTCTTCTCAGTTGCATGTCACTTGGGCACAGTTTGGAGGTGGATGAGGGTGAATAAGCTCAGACTTAATTCTGACAAAACAGAAAGCTACTGGTGGACAAAAGGATTGACTTAGGGATTAATATGTCCTTTTTTGAATGGAGAATGGGTTCATGGCTTAGGGATGCTGCTGGGCCCAGGCCTTCCACTACCTTTGTGGCCAAAGGTGCCTTTCACCAGGTTCAGCTGATGAACCAGCTACTGCCTTTGCTGGACAAGAAAGGTCTTGCAGCAGTGGTACATTACCTGGTAACCTCTAAATTAGACAGCTGTGGTGTGTTGTACATGGGACTGCCCTTGAAAATTGATGAGAACCTACCGTTGGTACCAAATGTCACAGCCAGAATTCTACCCAGAGTGAGTCACAGGGACCATTTTATGTCAGTCTTGTTCTACCTACACTGGATCCCAGTTTGCTTCGGGCACAATTCAAGATACAATTCCCATCAGCCAATTGGCCATGCCAGCAGAGGCTGATGGGAATAGTAGTCCATGAACATCTGAAGCGCCAGAGTTGGGCACCCCTGACTTACATAGAGTTCCACTGATGCCTACAAAAAAATAAATAAAGATGGCAGATAAGATCTTGATGTGCCCCTACTCACTTCTTTATATAAGCTTCATTGGGGGAATCAGAGTTCCTTTTCGCAGAACCAGGGGTATCTGGAAGATCCAGGTTCAAATCCCCACTTATGCTGTGGAAGCTTGCTGGGTAACCTTGAGCCAGTCACACTCGCTCAGTCTAACCTACCTCACAGGGTTGTTGTGAGGATAAAATGAAGGACAGGAGAATGGTTTAAGCCGCTTTGGGTCCCCACTGGGGATAAAGGCAGGGTAAGCTACATTGAGTTGTACAGATATGGCGAGGCATGAATGTTAAAAAAAATGAAATAAATAAGCCATGAGGAATTTTTTGCATGGATTTTTTCCTTTGGTTCTGGTTCTCCACTGCTTCAGTTTATCCCCTAATTTCCACCTTCATTTTTGTGTCATTTGCTTTCACTTCTATGGAGACAGGGGTGGGGGGGGTTCCCAGGTTTTCTCCCCCCACTTCTATGGAAGTCACCAAGCAAAGAGATCAGATTGGATGGTGTTGTTCAATGCTTGCAGTGTTTGGTACTATATGGTGATTGTAAAGATGCTCTATAGAAGAAGAGAACAGTTTGAATTTATACCCCACTTTGTACCGCTGCAAGGAGACTCAAGGTGGCCTACAAACCCTTTTCCCTTCCTGTCCTCACAACAGGCACCTTGTGAGGTAAGTGGGGCTTAGGCTCATTCCACACATGCAGAATAATGCACTTTCAAACTGCTTTCAGTGCTCTTTGAAGTTGTGCGGAATAGTAAAATCCACTTGCAAACAGTTGTGAAAGTGGTTTGAAAATGCAATATTTTGCGTGTGCGGAAGGAGCTTAATTAGAGAGCTTTGAGAGATCTGTGGCTAGCCCAACGTCACCCAGCAGCCTTCATGTGGAGGAGCAGGAAAACAAATCCAGTTCACCAGATAGGGGTTCACCACTTGTGTGGAGGAGGGGGGAATCAAACCCAGTTCTCAAGATTAGAGTCCACTGCTCTTAACCACTACACCAGTGATGGTGAACCTATGGCACGGGTGCCAGAGGTGGCACCCAGAGCCCTCTCTGTGGGCACTCATCATGTGGTTCATCATGTGGGGGAGAAATCGCTCCCCCCCCCCCCACACACACACACACACATCTAGGCTGGCCTGGGCGGCCATTGGACATTTGGTTAGCAGTGGAAACCTAAGACCTAGTTTTGAGGAAGCAGTTGCTAAGTAACCCTGTTAAAGCAATGTTAAACCCCACTGATTTCCACTACATGCAAAGAACTAAAGCGCAATCCTTTACCTGGGAGTAAGCTCGGTTGCTGGCAATGTGGCTTCCTTCTGAGTACACCCTCCTAGGGTTGTGATTCACCCTTTGGAAGAGTTGCATGATTGCTTCAACGCAAAGCCAACAACTACCACCAAGCTTACCTCGAAAGTAACGCATGCGCCTCCAGAGCCGGCAGAACCATTTTTTCTAAACCTAGAGCTAAAGGCCTCGGTATTTCAGGTTAAACTGCCGTGTTGGCACTTTGCTATAAATAAGTGTGTTTTGGGTTGCAGTTTGGGCACTCTGTCTCAAAAAGGTTCGCCATCACTGCACTACACCATACTATCTCTCCTCATGATCACCAAATAGTACCATTAACAGTGATGTAGTTGCTCAAGTGAGTTAGAATCAATATGTTGCAGTGATCAGCCTGATAGACTTTGTAAAGGAGACCCGAATTCAAATTCTGACAAAGCTCACTGGATGATCTTAGGCTGTTCATGTTAACTTCAGCTACCTTCTGTTTGTAAGCCATGCACACGCCATTTCTGCTGGGTATTCAAACAAACCTAATGGATGGACAATTCTATGCCTCTGAGGAAGCGAGCTCTGAGTCAATGAAAGTTCATACTGAAAAATGTTTTGTTATTCTCTAAGGTGGCACCAGACTCCCATATGACTGATATCAGACAATTCTGGAAGATGAGAGAGAGGCAGGAATTTGGTGAGCACTATTACACAGAAGGCAATAGGGAACGGTCAGTTTTCAAAACTACCTTCTCTCACTACTTTTGTGCATGCTTAACAACATTGATTGGTTGGAATCCACCAATTGCGGCCAGATGTGCAGAGGCTACTGAAATAAGCACAGACACGGCTTCGATTGAAATAGGGCCGCAGCCCTTTTTATTAAACAGTGCTGAAAGAAGCTGGGCGATCAAGAGGAGCGCATCTTCCTGCTGAACAGCCTTCCTGGCTGAACCAGCCTTCCTCACCTTTACACCCGGGGAGATGTTCCTGGCCACGGGGCATTCGCCCCCTTCCCTGTGGCCCTGTCATATGGGGCATCGGGCTCACCAGCAGAGGCCCTTCTGAGCATGCTCCCTGAGCCCTTCCCCATTTCCACCTCTTATGGAGGCCTCCCTAGGTGGGGAGGTCTGGCCTACAAGCTCGGTCCTCCCCCAAAATGATGTGCTCCTCTTCCCAAACCGCCCCCAAAGGGCTGCGACGGATAAGCTAAAGTAACCCCATCCCTATCGGGAGGGCGGGTGGGTCAGTTTGCCTCAATGTGTCGAAAAAGAGGCCGAGGCCACTACGTGCTGCCTTATATAGGGGGCTTGCTCCACCTCAAGTGCCTACGCATGTCAGTGTGCAAATTGCCGGGTGGTGAGGACGGCCGTTCAGCTGCCCAGGGACACGCCTGCCCTCTTCTTGGAGCGCTTATCTCATGCCCTGCCCCCTGTTGCATTTACGGCCCTAGTTGATTCTAGTGCCGTTATTTATTAGAGGTTTCCAATTACTTCAATGTGGGCTGAAGGAAACAGTTTGTTCAGGAGAACAACTTGGTAAGAGTGTGCCCCTTTTGACTTTACTCACTTCCCTTTTGCACTACAGTTTATTTATTTTATTTATAGCCACTCAATGGGGATGCAAAGCAGTTTACATTGTTCTCCTCTCCTCCATTTTATCCACCCAGCAACCCTGTGAGGTAGGTGGGGCTGAGAGTGTGTTCTGGCCCAAGGTCCCCCAGAAAGCTTCCATGGCAGAGCAGGGATTAGAACCTGGAACTCTCAGATGCTAGTCTAACCACCATACCAGAATTTGTGTGTCGACTATTAATGCTTGTTTAAAACAGCTTACAATAATACAGTACTGAATCTAAGCCATCTCTGGGGCTTCTTATAACATTGTAATGTTGTGGTGGTTGTTTATTAAAACGTTTTTATGCTGCCCAATCAGAGCCTACAAAGTGGTGAACATAAAAGACATTAAAATATCCTTTTATATTTTATGGATTGTATTCTAGTAATATGTTTATGCCAATAAAGGCTTCTTCAATCAAACCTTCAAATCAAAACATCTGAGCAATTAAAAATACAGTTAAATTATATTTTAAAATAATGCCTAGAACAATATTAGAAAGAGGACCAGTAACTGTTACTAACCTACCAGATGAAATAAATGAAGTTTTATGGGGAGCTGGAAGGGGGCTGGAATTAATGAATACTCCCTTCCAGCCCCCACACCACTATCTGGCAAATAGAGGTGTATCCCCCCCGCCCCCATATCACCTTCCTTGCTATGGAGAGGCTTAAATAGAAGCACAGAAGGGAGAATTTTGGCCAGAGTCACTTTTCTCGCTCTCCAAGCACCGTGACAGGCCAATCTGGTTAAAATTCTCTCTGCAAAGCAGCTATTAAAGGTACATGAAGCCCTGTCCTGTGTGTCTTCTGGCTACCTGCCATGGGGAAGTCCAAATATGAGGGTGGCATTAGATACATCTCTCTCCCAGCCACCCCTTTTCTTTTTGCTATTTCTCCCCCTCCCTCCACCTCTTCCTTTCCTTCTTCCAGTTCCCTCTTTGAAATCTTCCTGCAGATTCTGGCAGCCCCAGCAGCTGGGAGCTCGTTTGTGTGTGTGTGTGTGTGTGCGTGCGTGTGTGTGTGTGTAGAGCACGCCTTTGTGCTGGGATGATTGATGCTGACACTATAACAGCAGACACGTTGCAGTCCATCACTGCAGTCCCCCTGATTAAAATTCCGCTCCGGCCCCAACTGCAGCACTCCACAAATGGAATATTCTACATAATTTCCGAAAATGCTTCTTTTTATCACCCATTTCTCCTCTATCAGATGACACCCAGATTGATGGGAGATGACTCGTCTGACATCTCCCCAGTTTTACAGGCCCAGATTTACCACCCCCCTTAACCGCTTTATTGCCGGCGATCCAAACCGACTGCTAATGTTCTCCGGGTGTCTCCGGGTGCCGGTGCAGGTGTTGACTGGGAGGGAGGGGGAGAGGTAGATTGGGGGGGGGAGAGCGAAAGGAGGAGGGGGAAGGCTAGGGAAAGGGCCACTGGGATCGAACTGGGGAGCACTGGTTTAATGGGGAGGAGGAAGGAAGCGAGGTGCAGCTCTGAGACCAAACCAACAGCTGCTCGTTTTTAACAACAAAAGGAGACAAAATGGAAATAATGATGCTCCAATAATCCTTTCCTATCTCCCTTCCTTTCAGCTCCCCTCTATGCCCAGGGGCCTTTATTATGACCCAGAAACTGCTATCTGCTCTCCAAGGGACCTCTGCATCATCTTATGGCATTTTCACCATTTTAGCCCAAAGTGCTGGGCAAAATTTCACTGCTGTAACCCACACAGACACACACGGGTTTGGTACCTCTTTCCTCCTCTCCACTTTTCGCCCCCACCGCCCCGGAGCAGCATCCAGAAGGGAAAGAAGGGAATTTGTTCAACCACATGGGGTCCTCTTCAGAGTTCAGGCCAGCGATTGTTTGGGCGATGGACAGGTTTTTCCTCCAATGTAATTTTGATTGTGAATGTAGCTGTTAAGGGATATAGACAAAACAGGGAAATGGTGCAATCTAGGACAGTTTTGATGGGGATTTAAGCTGGTCACTTGGCTTGATGATTCCAATAATTAAAGGTCAGCGTTGCCCTTCTCTGCAGTGGTTTCTGTTCCCTCGTCATACTAGGGTTTGCGGGACTGTTGGGTCAGTAGGGCAGAATAGGAAGCATTGCTTTTAATGCATAGTAATTTACAAAGCAAGTTCTGGCAGGGATGGTCCAGGCTAGCCTGATCTCATCAAATCTCAGAAGCTAAGCAGAGTCGGCCCTGGTTAGTACTTGGATGGGAGACCACCTTGGAATAGTATGGTTGCTATGCAGAGGGAGACAATGGAAAACTTCCTCTTGGTATATGTCATCTGCAACCTGGAAGCACTTCACACACACACACACTTTATAATAGGCATCAGGGAAGCTGGGTGGTAGAGCTCAAAAGGAAGATTGTGTAGGCATGGCGTACTGGTTAAAGTGTTGGACTAGAATCCAGGAGACACAGGTTCAAATCTCCAGTCAGCTAAGAAGTTCAGGGTGTGACCTTGAGCCAATCAGACAAGCCTACTTTGCTGGAGTGTTGTGGGGGTAAGGATTGCTGACCCAAGTGGTTTGGAGGAAGGGCAGGATAAACAGATACTAATTAAATGCCACATGGATGCTCTGTACTACGGTACTTATCTACTTTGAATCTTTGAGACAGAGAAATGAGCCAATGCCACGTATGTGCTGTAGAATTCTTGTCCAGAATCACTTGGGGGATCTCAGCCACTGCCTGTCTCTCCCAGGGCCAGAGGGGCACCAAGCGAGCCGCCCATGTTATGGTAGGATTGGCCAAGGCACACAGGCAGGGGATGTATGCTGCCACATCATGCTGAGGCACTCAGTCAGTGGGTTCGACCTTCCCCTGTCACTGAATCCAGGAGGCATAAGTCCCTTCTGCACCTATTTTTATTTATTTATTTATTTATACTTTGGGCTTCTAGACCGCCCCATCCCCGAGGGGCTCTGGGCGGTGTACCTGCAGAATAATGCACTTTCAATCCACTTTCACAATTGTTTGTAAGTGGATTTTGCTATTCTGCACAGTAAAATCCAGTTGCAGAGTGCATTGAAAGTGGATTGAAAGTGCATTATTCTGCATGTGTGGAAGGGGCCATAGTGAGGCTGCAAGCTTAGCCCTGTCACAGCCATGCCACACCATGGCACTCGAGTGCTGGCTGGGGCTTTCCCCCAGGAGGCATGACACCACAGCAATCAATAGCCCCGGGAGAGGCCATGCCTCACTGTCCCCCCTCCTGGTATGGGAGGCAGCCCTATGTGAATGAATCATGTTCTCCCATGCCCGTGGATGTGCTTCTTTCTTTTGGTAATCCCAGTCATTAAAAATGGGCCTTGCCCTCTTGCACTATTGCCTTCCAAATAATCAAAAGTCATTATGCACTTGTGGTCTCCTTTGCATTTAGCATACATTCCCTTTGGGTCTGATTCTCGGTTACACACCCATTTCCCCCACTTTGCAGTCACCCACCTTCAGATCAGAGAATCCCTACTGCCATGGTCTGACTGGCGGCTCACCAGAGCAACAGGCAGTCACAGGCTGGGAAACATAAGCACAGGTTGAACAGTCCGGAGTCAACCGCGAAGAATCAGAGTCCAAACAAAGTCCAAAAGAGTAGTCCAAGAACCAGTCCAAGGCAAGGTAACTGAGCAGGGGTTTAGGTCCAGAGCAGAGCAGCAGCAAGAAATGGTGACACACTGCCTTCTGTGGAGAGTCCACTGGCCGCAGATTGGATCATCATCCCCCATCTGTTGGTCCTGCTCCTGAGAGTCGATGAGCTGACGATCTGGCCACCTTTGGTGCTCAGCCAGATTGGAGTGAAGTCTCTGGCGGTGTTGCTCCTAGGGGAAGGTGGGCTCAGGGGTAGCAACAGTGCTGCTCTGAGAGACGGAAGGATCGCCAGGGACCCGGTGAGATGGCGTGGAGCTGTCATCACTGGGTGATGCTTCCAGGTCGAGGTGGTGTGCTTGTGCAGCCAGCTGGTCTTCCATAGGCAGATCTGGATGGCTGCTCTATTGACAGCTGTCCCCCTCCTCCTCCTCCTCCTCCTCCTCCTCCTCCTCTTCCTCATCTGAGTTTCTTTAGCTGTCAGCTATCCCGGCTTCTGCACTGCTTTCAAAACAGAGGAATGTCTCCCTGCTATTGGAGGAGAGGTCGAGGGCAAGGTGTGGGGGGCCGCTCTCGACTCGCAAAGACATGGAACATCCCCTCACTGTGGGGGCGGAGCACAGAGGGGGAAAGCTCTGAAAGTGCAACTTTTTATCCCCCTTCGCAGGGAAAGCAAAACAAGATCAGCGTGCATTCAGCTTTCTTTGGCTTTTCCTACTCCTTCCCACTTCCCCGCACCCTCGTCACAGCAATTCCTTCCACTCTTTGGGCCACAGTTTCAGAATCAGAAGGGCTTTCTTTTCTTTTTTTCACACTGAAGGTCTATCATTGGAGTGAGAGACCTAGTGAAACTGACATGATCTAATAAAGTAGCATTAGACCAAAGACAGCTGGGGGGCAGGGTGGGGGGCAGGAAAGGTGGCAAACAACCTCCCTAAATGGAGGTTGCACGGAAACAGTGAGAAAATGACAAACAAAATGGCAGATGGCTCAAGTAGGGACAGCTCACAGGAGGAGAATCCCTGTGCAAACAAATAACTGTGGGGAAACCCCACTGAGAAGCAACAGCCACAGGGTAGATAGTGCATGTATAAATGGCCAAGGATTCCAAAGTAATTCATCAGAAGGGTAATGAACCAATTAATTCCTTGTATTGCATATTAATGATATAGTTTGTTGGTGCTGAGTCTTCTGTGAAAGAATTTTGGTGGGCTTTTTTTCACTAGGACTTACATGACACTTGCACAGTCATTGACCCAAACAATGCTTTTAATATTTTGTGAACAATAGATTATTTCTCTGTGTCTCAGACACCAGTTGATTGTGGCTTGCACGCTGGAAAGGGATGGTGAGGAAAAGACCTCAAATGTGCCGAATCTAAAGGTATGGATGTTTATAGCTTCTGCACATGGAATGGCAGGCAAATTCCCTTTCCCCTACCCTAATGAAATGTCACCTCTTTCCTCAAGGTATGTCTCTCACATGATTTAATTGCTCATCCTGAACATTTTAGTAGCTTTGCTTAAATGCAGATTTCTATCTCTTCTGTGATATTCTTGACAGGGTTGGAAATGCCCCTCAAAATCTCAAACTTGGAGGAAGCAGCGACTATTTCCAGCAATCATACAAGGAGGGTTAGTGGTCTGCTAAGTCTGATGATCTTTATTTTAAAATTGTAAATGATTTGCTTTCTTTTATTTTAACAAGGAGTAGAAACAAAACCTATTGAAGACAGATGCAGACAGGGAAGTACGCATTCTTTCACAAGTTCACAACTTTTCACAGATTCGTGGGATATATCTAATTGCCTCTGTTCATGGGGAAATTATTGTGGTTCCATTTCCCACAGTTCTTAACCACATAGTAAGACTGTACATTTCATTAGAACAAATATTTCCTTTTTTCTTCTCATCAAGTCTTTGTTTTGCAGGGATTCTTTCTTACTTTCCAGTAAGTAGCAAAGGTGAGTCTTGACATTGTTATGAGAGCAAAGCAGAATATTATGCTGTTTCCTTGGAATAGTAGCCACATAGTTAAGTAATAGTAGCTCAGTTGAACCTTGAATGCTGTATCTGAGCCCAACTGAAAGTACATCAGCAACCAGTTCCCAGCCAAGGATGCTGAAATCTCAAGGTTGGATAAGGGTGCTGGACAGAATTTCCAGCAATTAATTTCATTAAATTCTGCCTCAATTTCTGTTTGGTGTTAACATATTTTTAAAAAATTTAACCTAAAGTTTTACTCTCTAAGACTGTACCATTCAGGATGTGCTCCATAAATTGAGGAGATTTTTCTTTTTGCCATCAAATAATGACTAGCATTTGATGAATCCATAGGATTTTCAAAGCAAGAGATGTTCAGAGATCGTTTGCCATTGCCTGCATAAAACCCCTGGACTTCCTTGGTGGTCTCCCATCTAAAAACTAACCAGGCAAACCCTGTCATGCCCCCACAGAGCCTTTGTTTATTTCCCCTTTAGTTTCCCCACAGTTAGTATGGGTTTAGCTATGTTTTGTACAGTATTCAGTGGGAGGGAACCGAATTTAGTTCTGTCCCTTTAAGAAGCCCTAGGGCTGGTGTTCTACGGCAGTTATTACCCAGCAACCTGTCTGATTTGGCAGTTAGGGGCCAGCAGGCTGGTGACAACAGCAGTTAGGTGCCAACTTAGGCTAGGTGACAGCAACAAGTTAGACAGTCAAAGATGTTATAGATTCACAGTATTTAAGTTAAACAGTTATAGATGTTATAGTCTCACAGTATTTACAATAAATTCCAGACTCCAGAAAGTTTCTGCAACAAAGTAACCTTTATTTAGTTAGACCAGGGAGGAGTCAGGGTCTGTCAACATTGTTACAATTAAAGCTTTAAGTATTGAACTGTTAACTGAGTCAGTGGTCTTACATTCTGCTTTGGCGGGTGCAGGCACCTAAATAACCACCTGGGAGCAGAACAGTCTAGCAAGATAACCAGTTTCCAAAAAAGGCCGAATTGAAAGTTTCCAGTCGGTGAAGGCAGGAGCCTTTGCAGTAAAGGAACAAAAGAAGTCTGCCTCATAACAGTAAGAGATTGGTTCCTATAAGCCCTAAAGAAGCTGGGCATAGGAAAGTTGAAGTCTTCTTTGCTAGGAGCACTGGCAGAGGAGAGATTGGTTCCTATAAGCCCCTAAAGAAGCTGGGCATGGGAAAGTTGAAGTCTTCTTTGCTAGGAGCACCGTGAAGAGAGATTGGTTCCTACAACAAGCCCTAAAGTAGCTGGGCATAGGAAAATTGAAGTCTTCTTTGCTAGGAGCACCCGGCAGTACAAGAAGAAGAAACTCACTCAGAGCCAACAAGCTCTATTTCACAAAGCAATGCTAGAAATAAAAGCCCACTACCAAAATGTTAGCATCTTTGCAAGATCAGGTGAATGTATTGCAGCTCAAATGCTCTAAGATTAATGTAGAACCTCCCACAGCTATTTATCAATCTGGAAAATGCCTTGTACAAGAGAAGAAGAAATATTAAGTTGTAAGGAGACCTTACAACAACGGTACCTTTATGGAAAGGTCAGCTAGGAGACTGATTTTCCCTCCTAGGCGTGCCATGAATACATCAGAAGCCTTGAATATCAAGACAAAAGATGGAGAAGGATCCAGAGAGAAAGGCAAACTTCTTTAACAACATTATGTGTGGTTTATCCAGCAAGTTTCAGGGATTACAAGCAAGTCAACAATCAGAGATCCATACATGAAGAACAATCCACCAAACCAACTGTAGACACTGCATCCCCATGAAGGAATAGGAAGAGGAATGTCACCTCACATTCCAAGAAGGTTACACCTGAAGTGCCAAGCAAGTGTGGCAGTAAATCTGCAACTAAAACCTGCGTCTTCCCACACATCCCACAGAACAAGAAGCACTAAGTCAGGCTCAAATTAGCAGTGCACTCTTGTGGATTCCCAAGAGTGGCTATGGAAATGAAGATCCTGGAAGCCAAAGCTGATGCAGCAAGAACAAGTGAATTTCTTAAAGCGAAAAAAGAAATCATTGAAGAACAAGCTCACTTGAGAGCCCAGAGAGCTATTTCGTCAGGCACCAGTTAAAAGCCCAGGAAGCAAGTAGGAAGCAGCCTTGTCAACACTAAAACAAAAGAGCAAAGGCAGAAAAGCTGATAAGGCTCAAGTTTTGGAGCAAGGCCTTAAAGAGTTTTATTTACCTTCCGCTCAGGGAAATGGGGAAGAAGACCCTATGATGAAGGTATCTTCCTATTTAATCCAACAGTCATCAACTTTGGAGAAGTGACTGCTGATTCGGAAGAATTCAGAGTGACAGAACATCTGGCAGCTGCAGAATCAGCAGAACTAATGTCCCAGATGTCCAGAGTGCAGCAATCCATGGTCCAGTTCCAACCACAGCATAGCATGGTTGCACCAGTGAGTAGTGAGTCAGCAGACAGTACCACAAAGGAGCTGCCCCAAGTAATCAACAAGCAAAGTCAGTTAGCAAATGAACAGAATGAGGGAGGAAAAGCCTTTACAAATCCAGTTGGGATGCCCAATTTCGACTCTACAGTTTTTAGACAGGAGCAGAAGTCTCCTAGAAGACACAGTTGTACCTGGAGCATCAGCTTCACAGTTATACTCTACTCCGCATCATCAGGCAACAAAATCCCATTTATGCAACCTGACATCCCAAATTTGTCAGATGTTTTGAAAGCTACCTTTCAGAAATCCTAGAAGAGATTTAGCGGACAGAGGCATTCAGAAGTTTTCTGATAAGCCAGAAGATTACTTACTTTGGAAAATTACATTCCAAAGAGCTCTCAAAACCTGAAACTAGATGCGGGAAGAGCTAGCCTTGCTTATAGCTTGGTTGGGAACAACATAGATCAGCATAAAATAAGAAGAGTCTATGCAGCACATGTAAGAAACCCTCATGGCTTTAGAGCAGGCATGGAGTAGATTAGGCGAAAGATATGGAGTATCTTCAGAAATAGAAGCTTCACTTCTACAAAGGCTTAAAACCTTTCCCAAACTTGCAATGAAAGATTGCAAGAAACTGTGGGATTGACAGATCTTCTGTCAGAGATGGAGTCTGCAAAACCCGGGCTGCCAGGACTTGCATGTTTGGATCAGCATTTTGACTCAAAGGGAAGTGCCGACAAGTTGCCTCCCCTGAGAAGAGCAATGGGGTAAAAGAAGTTTTTTAATTACAAAGAGAACCATCAAAGCAAAAGGTATCCACCATAATTCATATCTTGTAAGATTTATATCAAGAATGGCTAAAGAAGAAATGATCCTCAAAACAGGATTTCCCTTCTTTGTACCAAGGTGTTAGAGAAGAGAAGAAGTCGTTCCAAGAGTTTAAAGAGTAAACCTCAAGTTATGGTTAGGAAGACAGAGACAAATACAAACTCAGTTAAACAATTCTCAAGTAAGCCATTTGGAAATTATGTGTCCAGTTCATAAAATTGCACAACCTCAATGACTGCAAAGAGTTCAGAGAAATGCCTTATGAAGCCTGTCCTACATAAAGCAGCAGAAACTGTGTTTTAAATGTTGCTCTTTCAAGAACCATATATTATGAATGCAAAAGGTAAAGTGCCAAGAGTACTCCCAGTGAACAGCATTGTTCAGCATTACGCGCACAAAACACTTCCAGTTACCAAGAAAAGAGAGACCAAAGAAGGCAGAAAATATCCTGGAGAGAAACCATCACAATAAAGGAGGGGACAGAGCGGCAACAGCGACATGCACTGCCATGTGCGATGGAACAAAAAAAAAAGATGCGTACTTGCCATCCGATTTGTCTATGAATATTTACTCAAAAGCTTCACGCATCAAGCCCAACATATGTATGTGGCGTGGGCAGCTTTCAGCTGATACTTCATTAGCCACTCCAGAGTTTTTTTGAGATGTTTAACATACACTCAGAAGAGAGATAGAATATGTCATGACCACATGTAGTGGAAATCAAATCATGACAGGAAGAACAGCACCAGGATTTGTTCTTGTCAATCAACTGATGGGACAGAGCAATTTAAACTACCTACTCTCCTTGAATGTCAACATATTCCTAAAGGCGAAGGTAAAATCCCAACAAGAAGCATGCATGCCCAAGCATCACAAGCACCTGGAGTCTATAGCAGACAAGATACCAGAGCTTGACCCAAATGCTAAGATTCTGCTGCTTATCGGCACAGATTGTCCAGAAGGTGTTAGTAGTCAAAAGAACAATTGAAGAGTCCCCAGGAATGCCATTTGCTCAGAGTTAGGGCTGGGGTGGACCATTCTAGGCCCAGTTTGTTTGAACCACAAAAAGAATACCTGAACATGCACACACCTTCTGCATGGGGTTTATGCCAAATGGGCGACCCACGCAGATGTGGACTGCCCAAATCACATCCAGATACAACATCATAGCATAGAGGTTGGTCATCAGTGTTTAAAATTACAGTCCATGATGACCAATAGCCTTGTCCATAGAAGACAAGCGTTTCCTAATAGCATAATGGAAAGAAGTGTCAGCAGGATGAGCAAAGGAAATTGGATCGCTTACCTTACCCATCAAGGAGGCAGAGACAAGTTGCAATAATCGTGTCATATGTACAGCGTTTGAAAGCACTCCAAAGAAACATGGAAAAGAAACCACAGTTAAAGGAGGATCTTATTGCCTTCATTAACACCATGATAGAGAAGGGCTGTACCGAAAAAAGCTCCTGACATTGAAGACCATCAGAATGCTGGTATTTACCATTTTTGGAGTCTATCACCCAAATACATAAGGTCACAGTGGTGTTTGATTCTAGTGCATTATTTAATGGCACATCTCTTAATAGAGTTCTGCTGACAGGACGGATTTAATTAACAATCTTATGTCGAATTACTGTTGCGTTTTAGAAAGGAAGCTGTTGCAATTATAGCAGATGTTCAACAAATGTTCTATTCCTTTTGGGTCAGAAAAAGACCATAGAAATTATCTTCGTTTTCTGTGGTTTAGGATCCACATATCAGATGTCCAGAGGTGCAAGAGTACAGAATGTGTGTTCATGTTTTAAAACAGCCCCTCACCAGCTATTACAAACTATGGACTTAAAGACTGCAAAACTCTTAGAGCAGCAATATGGATCAGAAGTGAGTCGATTTGTTCACAGAGACTTTTATGTAGATGATGCTTTAAAATCTACACCCACATAAGAAGCAATCAATCTTCTCAAACAAACTCAGCATATGTTGGCCAGCATGCAACATAAGATTACAAAATTGTTTGAATAGTCCAGAAGTGCTGCAAAGCCTTTCGAGAAAGATAAAGTAAAGAAATAAAACTTTAGAATTAGGACAGGAGTCCTCAACAATACAAAAGAAGTTTGGGTTTGGTAACAGAAGAAGTTAAAAAGATGGTTGCCTTTAGAGTTCCAGGCCTTAAAGAAGAGCTGCTACGTGGGGAGTGCTATCACACAATCAACAGTATTTTCCGATCCCCCCTTGGGTTTGCAGCACCAGTCATTATTCAAGGTAAATGCTTGCTGAGAGCTAACTCAGGACATTAAGGTGGGATCAACCTTTGTCCAGACCTTGCAGAAGGTCAAATAGAACCCTGGAGGTCAACTCTTTCAGCTTTGGAGACAAGTCAGTGTCCCAAGGAGTTATGTGTTCATTTCACCCAATTCAGAACATCTGCAACTCCATATATTTTCAGATGCTTACAGTTCCAAGCGATTGCTGCAGTGGCCTATCTTAGAGTGATCCGAGGTGATCAAGTGTGCCTTAGGTTTTATTTTAGGAAGGCTAAGCTAGCACGAGCAGACCACTTCCTTTTACGCCTTGAACTTTGTGCATAGTGCTAGCCACACAACTTTTAGGGAAATTATCCAAAGGAATCAGACTTGTCCTTTCAGGAAGTAGTGCTCTATACAGATAGCAAAGTAGTGCTAGGATATATTAACAATATACATCGTAGATTTTACATATATGTGAGTAATAGAGTAGATCAAATACGTAAGATCACCACACCTAGTCAGTGGCATTATGTGGCTTCAGAATTAAATCCTGCAGATCCATTACAAGAGCTATCCATGTGCATAGTCTCATGGATTCCCAGTGGTTGAAAGGTCCAGATTTCTTGAGATCCAGGTTACTCCTTCAGCCAGACCATACATTTGAACTACAACCAGCGAGGAAGACAAAGAGATAAAACAGCTCCCAACTTTTAGTATTGTTAGGACAAAAGGAGCCTTTTTTCTAAGAGATTCACCCAAATTCTCATCTTGAAGCAATTGATTACAGGTGTTGCCAAAAATTTTTACACTGTATAAAGAATAAAAGGACACTAGATCTCAGTAGAAGAGAGGAAAAGAAGCAGAGAGAAAATAATCCAGATTGTTCAGTTAGAAGTGTATGAAGAGAGAAATACAGGCTCTTAAACAGGGTAAATTTCTATCCAAAACCAGTGCCTTAAGAAGTTTAAATCCATACTTGGACAGGAATGGTATATTAAAGGTTGGAGGACGCTTATCTCAAGCAAAACTCAAGACTATAGAAAAGCACCCCTACATACTGCCAGCCAGTAGTCATGTTGCATTACTCCTTGTACAACACTACCATACTAAAATATATCATCAAGGCAGACACTTCTGGGAGGGAGCTGTGGCAGCTGGACTTTGGATTGTTGAATTAAAGAGACTAACTTCAGGAGTCATTCTGGTGTAACCTGTGAAGGCTCAGAGGAAAGTAATCCTCATCAAATTATGGCTAACTTACTTAGAGGATCGCATCCGCGGTTCCAGCCACCTTTCACTAATGTAGGTGTAGATGTTTTGGGTCCTTAGAGGAAATAATTACCCGGAGAACTAAGAGGAGGAGTAGCAAGTATGGCAAGAGAGATGGGCAGTGAGTGTTCACTTGTTTGTCACTCTGAGCCATACATATTGAAGTGATAGAATCCAATGGATACCAACGTCATTTATTTATGCCTTGCAGCGTTTTTTCTCACTTAGAGGCCCAGTAAAGGCTTATGAGGTCAGATTGTGGCTCAAACTTTAAAAGCTTGTAAAAGCATTAAAATGGCCAGAAAAAATCATTTTGAGCTAACACAAAAGAATTTCTAAAGCAGGAGGCTGCAAATGAGCTTTTCAATCCACCACATGCATCCCATATGGGAGGAGCATGGGAGAGAATGATAGGGATAATAAAGACTCTTGGATGCTATACTTTTTTGAATGTTAACAATCTCACACATGAAGTCTTAGTTACATTGATGGCGAAGTAGTCTCTATAGTCAATAATTAGGCCTTTGCTCAGATTTCATCGGACCCAGAAAATCCAAGCATTTTAACACCAGCAACGTTGTTAACTTTCAAAACTCAGAGTGGGACCGATATAACTATAGCCTCAGATTTAAAGGGTACACACTACAAACAATGGCAACAGTGCAGTCTTTGGCTAATGCATTCTGGAAGAGATGGAAGAGTATTTGCCATTGTTACAAAAAGAAGCCAAGTGGGAAGAACCCCAGCAGATCTTCAAGTAGAGCGTGGATGCTGATGAAGAATCTCCACGGAAGTTCTGGCCGTGTGTATGGTAGAAGTAGTTTCAGGAGAGGGACCACAGAGTGTAAGGTTAAAATAAAGACAACTAAAGCAACAGGTAGCAAGATATTTGAGACCGATTACAGATCTCATTTTGTTACACCACCAAGAGCAGGACTGTAAACTTGGTAATCAAATTTGACAGTTATAGTAATTAATGCAGTGTATTAATAGTTAAGTATAGTTAATGGAAGTTGATAAAGGTAAAACTTCCAGAGGAAGTTTTAGGCGGGAGTGTCATGCTAGAGGCCTTTGTTTATTTCCCTACGCTAGTTTTCCCCACAGTTAGTATGGGTTTAGCTATGTTTTGTACAGTATTCAGTGGGAGGGACCGAATTTAGTTCTGTCCCTTTAAGAAGCCCTAGGAGGCTGGTGTTCTCTGACAGTTATTACCCAGCAACCTGTCTGATTTGGCAGTTAGGGGCCAACGGAAGCTGGGTGACAGCAGCAGTTAGGTGCCAACGGAAGCTGGGTGACAGCAACAAGTTAGACAGTCAAAGATGTTATAGATTCACAGTATTTAAGTTAAACAGTTATAGATGTTATAGTCTCACAGTATTTACAATAAATTCCAGACTCCAGAAAGTTTCTGCAACAAAGTAACCTTTATTTAGTTAGACCCGGGAGGAGTCAGGGTCTGTCAACATTGTTACAATTAAAGCTTTAAGTATTGAACTGTTAACTGAGTCAGTGAGTCTTACATTCTGCTTTGGCCGGGTGCAGGCACCTAAATAACCACCTGGGGAGCAGAACAAACCCTGCTTAGCTTCTAAGCTCTGACAAGATCAGGCTAGGCCAGGCTACAGAAGAGAGGGACACTTCACAAAGATGTGGTCACTGCTGGGGTGTGGTCATGCAGTTCCTCCTCATCCTCCTTCACCAAGCTATGGTGATACCCACCAAACTGTGGTAACACCCTATGTTGCCTTGCCAGAGCCCCAGTAGAGGGTGGATTAAATCTCTTGGGGGCTAGCCCAAGGTCACCCAGCAGGAATGTAGGAGTACGGAAACACATCTGGTTAACCAGATAAGCCTCTGCCACTCAGGTGGAGAAGTGGGGAATCAAACCCAGTTCTCCAGATTAGAATCCACTTGCTCTACCACTATACCATGCTGGCTCTCAGGGGAAAGGGATGTGGGCAGTACAGGCAGCAGTGAATGTGAGCAGGGCTCATGAGCAGACTATGGAAGGACACAGAGAGGTCGGAAGCATCTGGGCAGATTGGAGGAAAGAAGTGTACATAGCAAGGGTGATGGACAGAGGGGACCTTGGGAGCTCTCTGCCTAGGGCCCCCCAAAACCTAGAACTGGCCCTGTCATGTACACCTCCAAGCAAAAACGTTATCCCTTTAAAATGCCCAAAAAATTGCCTTGAGGGACATGTATTTGGCAGCTATAGAGTCCTGCTCAGAGATTATAGGGGTTTGTGTTGAGCTTCCAGGTCTGTGGGATCAACAACTGCTTTCCCCCTGGAGCTCTCAAGGGTCCTGCAAAGCTAATTCTGCTACCTGCCTCCACTGCTGACCTTCATTGACTATCAAGGACCTTTCCAGTCCTTGCCTCTTGACCTGACAGTTCATAGCCTGCCCAGAACAGAGCAGCATTATAGCGTCATGTGCTGTTTGAAAACAGTGGCTGTTCTTGGCACATTTGCATTGGCATACATTTTTGTTTGCCATTCCAGAGCAGCCCCACAAGCTGCAGAGTCACTAAATCCCCTTGTACCAGACCCTACACATTTCGTTGCCAGCACCGCAGTTAACAATTGGTTAATTCATTCCATAGTTCTCAGGATCATATAGTGCATTGTACAGGCAGCACAGTGATGTGCACACATGCATTAGTGCCGAAGGTATGACTGCTTTCATCGTGGGATGGTTGTACCCCTGCAGCGGGGCACAGAGGTCATGCTGTCCTCTGGGCACAATGAATCCCATCTTTGCCCTTTTGCCGTTGCGGCAAGGAATGACGCAGGTTCCTGGGGGCAGAAGAAATGAGGTGGAATCAAGCACGGCGGAAATTTAGGCTGAATCTTCAGGAATGGCTCCCCAATGAGATGAGTTGCCTTCCAGCATCACTGAAACCACCTTGCATGAGACATTAAAACAATAGAGCTCTACAAAGGCCCTGAGGCTGGGTGGGGGGCGGGGGGGGGAGACAAGGTGTCCGAGTCACTCAGAGGTTTGGCGAGGCAGGGATGTGCGACTGCCTCGGAAATCAGAGCACTAAACAAGAAAAAGAGGATGCTCCCCCACAGGCAATGAGGGAGGCATAGTGTGAAGGGCACCCAGGAGGGAAGGCACGGAAAAGTAAAGATAGCCAGACTGTAAGGCCACATTCTGTGGCCGCAGCATTGTGCAGCTGCCTGATTTCTTTGTTTGCTGGGCTAGTGAGATCCCTCAGGCTTTTCTGTTTTGCATTCAAACATGTCTAACAGTCCGGAAGTGTGTCTGATTCAGTCTCTGATGCACTACATGCACTTTGGCCTCTCTTAGTCTCTGTTTCTACGGATCATTCCATCATGAGGGCTCCGACAGTACAGAGAGGATGGATGGGGGTGAAACGGGCTTCCCCTGTCCTGAACTGTCCTTATCCTCTCTCTGCACCATCAGAGGGCTAATTTATGCCCCACAGCCTCCTGGGAAGCATGGGCAAGGTTGCCAATCACCAGATGAGGCCTGGGGATCTTCCAGAATTACGATTGAACTGCAGTTGTATCAGCACCTCCCTGGAGCTTTTGGGGAGCAGAAGAAGAAGAGTTTGGATTTATACTCCCCTTCTCTTTCTCTCCTTTAAGGAGACTCGAGGTGACTTACAAACTCCTTTTCCTTCCTCTCCTCACAACAGACACCTTGTGAGGTAGGTGTGGCTGAGAGAGTTCTGAACCAAGCAGTAATGTAGGAGTGGGGAAACAAATCCGGTTTAGATAAGACTCTGCTGGTCACGTGGAGGACTGGGGAATCAAACCAGATCAAAATCCACCTGCTCCTAACTATTATACCATGCTGGCCTTGGAGGGGGGGAACACTGCAGACACTTTGGCATCACATCTGAGTGCTCATTGAGAAGTGATATTATAGCTACACAAACACACCCCACAACACTCTAGAAATTCACCCAATCTTTATGGTAAAGACCAAAGAGATTAGACAACATTCCTAGAGTGTGGCTGACACAGTACTGTCACACAGTGACAGTGTCCATGCTATCATCTCTCTCATTTTTTTCTCCCACTTTTCACGCACAGTGGTATTGGAGGACAGGGGTGGGCTTTTGCTCACTGAGGGCAGACAAATACTTCTATCTGAGATCCTTTAACTGGAATTGTCAAGGACTGAACCTGGTGCCTTCTGCATCCAACGCAGATGTTCCACCACTGAGCTACATCTCCTCCAGCTTCTGTATCTAGAACACCTTGCACAATGAGCTCAGTGCACAATTCAATTAAAGTCACATTAAACTAAACGGATACAGGAAGGCAAGGAGGACCACACCAGTAAAACCACTGGTAGTGAAAAGTGCCATATGGTGACCCCATAGGGTTTTCATGGCAAGAGACCCTTGGAGGTGGTTTGCCATTGCTTGCCACTGCATGGGCTGAGAGAGATTTGAGAGAACTGTGACTGGCCCCAAGGTCACCCAGCAGGCTTCATGTGGAGGAGAGGGGAATTGAACCCAGTTCTCCAGGTGAGAGTCTGATACTCTTTACCGCTACACCACTCTGACTCTCACAGCAAGACTATTAGGAGAAACTAAGGCTCATTCCGCACATGCAGAATAATGCACTTTCAAACTGCTTTCAGTGCTCTTTGAAGCTGTGCAGAATAGCAAAATCCACTAGCAAACAGTTGTGAATGTGGTTTGAAAACACATTATTTTGCGTGTGTGGAAGGGGCCTAAGTCATCGGACCAAAGTAAAGAGAAAAAGGGGAAGTTTTTTTCCCAGCCAACTCTGGATTCACCAAACAACAACATAATTTAGATTGAGTTGAATTTTGTCTAGTGGTATGTGAAACCTGTCAGAATTCTGTTTCCAGTTCTTCCAGCAGTGTCAACTGATCATGGGAGGAAAATATAACCTGGGTTTTGAACTCATAGTGCTATGTACATAGTTTCACACACATGTAATGTCTTACTGCACGACAGGATTTCCAGTGTTAGAGCTGAGTAAATGTGCCCCCTCCGCACATGCAGAATAATGCACGCTGAGTAAATGTTACACATGCAAGTGTATTTCACAGTTTGGTCCTAGTAGCATAAGGTCTGATGAGATTTCAGGCCTGCGGTGTGAAAAACTATGGACAGAATGCGATAGTCTGGAATGAAAGTGTTAAAAGTATCAGAATGATACAGATATTACAATAATACATCAGGTCATGTCATATTTACATCAAGGATCTGTCAAGAAAGAAAGCTTCCTTGTCATGTAAATTAACGGAAAGCATGAAGGGATTTGGCATGGCTCTAGAATTTATGGAACAGGGATTGAAGAATGCAGGGTTTGGTGTTTGGTTTTGTTTATTTATTTATTTACTTGCAGATGCTAGTCAATGTCTGACACCCTTTGGGGGGGGGGTGTTAAGGGAGACAGTTTTGACATTGGACCCTCCATGCCAGCCAAGACGAAGGAACTAGTATGTGTACCAATCACTTCCAGTTCTGGCTATCATTCACACACAGGTAAGGCATAAAGATAAAAAAATTGAACTAGAGAGTCACCATAGCTGGTGTGGTGTAGTGGTTAAGAGCAGGTGGATTCTAATCTGAAGAACTGGGTTTGATTCCCCACTCCTCCACCTGAGTGGCAGAGGCTTATCTGGTGAACCAGGTGTGTTTCCGCACTCCTACATTCCTGCCAGGTGACCTTGGGCTAGTCACAGTTCTTCGGAACTCTCTCAGCCCCACCTACCTCACAAGGTGTCTGTTGTGGGGAGAGGAAGGGAAAGGAGCTTGTAAGCCACCTTGAGTCTCCTTACATGAGAGAAAGGTGGGGTATAAATCCAAACTCGTTTTCTTCTACTACTATGGTATGTACTCGGTTGGGGCTCTTAGGTGAGCCACCATTTCTCAGCCTTAGCCTTCCATCCACCATCTGCAGATAATGGTCCACTTTGCATGGTTGTTGTACGCTGCTTGGAGATAAAGTCAGCTGTAGCAACATATGAATGGAGAAGAAAATGTATGAGACGCAGTGTCACTTGTGCAAGCAGCAGCACAGGGCATGCAACAACACACAGGGCTTTAATTTAACATTTACCAGAATAATATGCCAATCGAGAACTTGAATGTACAACAGATGACGCACATGATTTTGTTCATTGTGGTTTTGAAAGTGAGTCTGAAAGAAATTCTTTGTGAGGCATCTTGAGAACATGGGGAAAGATAATGAGGATACAATCACACTGACTCAACGCAAAAAGATAGCCTGGAGTATTGCTGGTGCTTCTGATTGTGTAGGAACTGTTGTGTGCGCAGAAACCTTGAACGCACTGAACACAAGAATCTGCCTTCTACTGAATCAGACTGCTGATCCATCAGGGTGTCACCTCACCTAGAATTTGAGCCTTTCCCTTAACTGCAGGGTGCCAGGAGTTGGGACTTTCTGCGTGCGAAGAAGATGCTCTCCCACTGAGCCACAATCTCTTCCAAACCTTCGATGAGATCCATCCACCCATGACACATTTCAAAGTAGCCTATCATGGGGGAGGAGGGGTGCTGCTGAAATAAGTCCTTACCTGTGCAATGCTAAAGGACGAAGCCACTCAGAAGGTGGTGTGACCCCTGTGCTGGCATATACATCCCTTGCACCAGCATCAGGGGCATTCATGCCCACACAGAGGCACTTACAAAAGTGGGGGGGAGCCGTGTGGCAGCATGACCCTACGGTGGCAGCGCCACCATGGTGCCAGCAGCACTCCTCTGTTGTCAGAGCCTGCACCAAAGGGGCAGGGCAACACCACACCAGCACCAAAGGGGCAGGACAGGGCTAGCTTTGGTCGGCTTCCTGAGCCCTTTCAGCCCAGGAACATGCCCATTTGCCAGCACAGACTTACTCCAGCAAAATCAGTGGTGCATCTCATCATTGCTGCATTGGTCACTTTCCCAGGGACGGGCACCGTTGCTTTGGGCACGCTGTCCACAGCGCAGCAAGCCTTATTGGAAGTGGTGTGGCCGGGCTGTTGCTGCGCTGTCCCCAGCCGCAACGCAACTCCCCTCCCCTCAGGATTACACTGCCTGCTGTATGGGGTCCAGATTGTTATGTATTATTGTTACATTTTCAGTGGGTAAAGTGCTGTACAATCAGTGCCCACCTCTTTCTACCCCAAGTAACTGGCCCCCTCCGCACATGCAGAATAATGCATTTTCATTCTGCTTTGCAGCTGGATTTCACTGTGCGGAACAGCAAAATCCACTTGCAAACAATTGTGAAAGTGGATTGAAAGTGCATTATTCTGCATGTGCGGAAGGGCCTACTGTGCCACCACATTATTATCCTCACATATGAGCATGGTTAGCCAGAGGAATTAAGTGGCCCAAAGTCTCCCAATGTGACTTGTGCCAGAGTGGGTATTTGAAATTAGGTCTCCCCATTCCTTGTCCGATACAGTAACCGCTCTACCATATTGGAATTCATCTGATTTGAATCTGACTAGGTAAGGTTAAGAGCCCGCCCAAGCAAACCAAGGCCTTTCAATCGAGTGAGTGATACCATCATTGGCTGTCAATATCTATAACCTGGCAGATTTCTTTCTACAAGGGACGGTGCCCTCAGAGACGGGACCATTTGTTTAAATGTGATGGTCTATTGGTAGGGTTGCCAGGTCCGAGTCAGGACATTCCTGGAGATCTGGGAGTATATCCTAGGGATGGGTAGTTTGGAGGGAGAAGGGACCTCAACAATCAGGTCCCTCCGTTCTTTGGAGGAGAATCTGCTGGTAATCCCCAGCCCGAAGAATGCCCTGGTGGCTTCGACGAAGGCCAGGGCCTTTTCGGTCCTAGCCCCCACCTGGTGGAATGGGCTCCCAAGCGAGATCAGGACCCTGTGGGATCTGAGTTCTTTCCACAGGGCCTGTAAGACGGAGCTATCTTACAATCTACTTGCTCTTCCCCCCTCACAACAAACACCCTGTGAGGTGGGTGGGGCTGAGAGAGCTCAGAAGAACTGTGACCAGCCCAAGGTCACCCAGCTGGCATGTGTTGGAGTGCACAGGCTAATCTGAATTCCCCAGAAAAGCCTCCACAGCTCAAGCGGCAGAGCTGGGAATCAAAGCCGGTTCCTCCAGGTATGCTGATCTGGGCCAGCAATTCAACATATCAAAGAGGCAGATGTAGGCCTGGCCAAGATCATAGCCTTAAAGCTCCTTCTTTTACAATTATTCCCACACCTGTTGCTCTCTACAGACCACCAATGATGCTGAAAAACACACCTGTCCCCTTTCCATTGGCTTAAGCAGCCATGTTTTTAAAAAAACAAACATGCAAATGTATCAACTTTGGTCGCCATTAGCCAAAAATGGTTGCCAGCTCGGGCTTGGGAACTTTCTGGACATTTTGGTAGCACCCCTGAGGAGGGAGTTCATTGGAAATGTGATATCATTCTAGAACAGGGGTCCCCCAACCTTTCTGGGCTTACAAGCACATTTGGAATTCTGACATGCCACAGTGGGCGCAGCAGCAAAATGGCTGCTGCAAAATGGCTGCCTCAGGAGGCGGAGTTCAGCCATGAAATGATTGCCACAGCTTAACTCTTGTAACATGGTGTAGAAACCTTTGTTTTTAACAATCTGCATCGCCAATCAAATCTCCAATAATCATTCAAAAGTCTTTGCCAGGCAAGTGCCCTTCTGGTCTAACCCACTTTCTAAAAACACTTGGAGGGCACCAAAAAGGGTTTTAGTGGATGTCATGGCTCTCACAGGCACCTCATCGGGGACTTCTGTTCTAGGGCTTTCCTCATAAAGACTACAAGCCCTATGAAGTTACCATTTCCTCCAGGGAAACTTCATTCTGCAGTTTGGAGATACCCCTCTGAGGTCCCTTCCCTCCCCAAACCTCATCTTCCCCAGATTCCACCCCCAAATTTCCCAACCTGTCACTAGCAAACCTTTCTATAGGCCAGCTGTTATTCCAGAACTCCAGTTCCCACTTTGAGGCAGGTCACCTTAGCCCAGGGAACAGGAGCTGAATGAAAGGAAGAAGAAGAAGAAGAAGAAGAAGAAGAAGAAGAAGAAGAAGAAGAAGAAGAAGAAGAAGAAGAAGAAGAAGAAGAAGAAGAAGAAGAAGAAGAAGAAGAAGAAGAAGAAGAAGAGTTTGCATTTATAGCCTGCTTTTCTCAGTCATAAGGAGACGCAAAGGGGCTTACAAACTCCTTTATCTTCATTGTTCTTCAACAGACACCTTGTGAGAGAAGTGAGGCTGAGGGAGTTAAGAGAGAACTATGACCAGCCCGAGGTCATTCAGCAGGCTTCATGTGTGGGTGTGGGGAAACAAACTCAGTTCACTAGATTAGAATCCACAACTCATGTGGAGGAGTAAGTAATCACCACCCGTTCTCCAGATTAGAGTCCAACTGCTCTTAAGCACTACACCACACTGGAGATGCCTGTTCTCCCACTTAAAACAGTAACGTTGGTTAGTATTTTGATGGCAGGGCGTTGGAGAGAGCATACAGGTCTGCAAGGTCAATATCCTTCAAAGCGACCCTGGTAGCAGCTTCCATTTTAGGCCTCAGAAGTCAGTCAGCAACAGCGGCTGCCTTCTGCCGCCCCTTCTCTCTCCCTCTCTGTCTCTGTCATTCCTACCCACCCATTGATGAAGTGGGCAAGGGAAATGGCACTGAATTAAGCCTGTCGTAAATAGACAAAAAATTAACTCCAGCCTCCCCCTGCGCTGCCTTTGATTATGTCGCCCGAGGAATTGGCAGGCGCTCCCATGCAGTGAAGCCAGCCAAGGGCCAGCAGGGAAGCAATCGCCTTCACTTCAAGGCAGTGAATTACAGTCAACCCCAGGCAACCAGAAATTGAAGGTAGCAGGGGTGGGGTAAGCAGAGGAACCGCAGTCCCACTTAGAGCCAGTCGGCCTCCTGGTGGAATTGCAGTCAGACAGGGTTTGTTGGAAGGAATTACGACATTGTCGGCTGCATTCAGGAGAAGGGCAAAGTGGGTTACAAATAAGGCCCGCTATGTTAATGACAATAATCCAGTCCCTTTCCTTTTCCCTTTGGATTAATTACACTACAGGCTGGGGGGGCGGGCTGTGAAATCCGGGCCTGACCTGTGCACTTTTGTGGGTCTGCCCCAGCTTCCTCTTTTCTGCCGACACTCCATCCGGAGAGAGGCATTTGAGGATGAGCCCTGATTTACTCCACGGTGGCAGGTTGCAGATAATGTGGCAGCTGCAGATTTACGGCTGCAATGATTTTTGTGGCTCGAAGGAGAGGACAGAGCTTGTGGGGTGTATTAGGGGGTGAACTGGCTGGAAACGCATGCCTGACAAGGGACCGATTGTTCAATCGGCAGTGTGCATTTCATACCGACACAAACATGCGCAATTCTCATCTTTGGGATGAGCAACAGTTCAGCTGTGTTTAGTAGAGGAAGGAGAAAGAGAGTTAAAATTATATGAAACTGGAGGGAAGGGAGAGGGAGAGAAGAATACAACAGCTGTGTTGTTCAGATGAGAAGGGGGAAGAGCTCCGTGCAGTCTAGGTTGGGGCAAAGGGGGAAACCAGTTCTTAAATTCTGGTCAACGGTATATGAATCATTCTGACTTTGATTTATGATCAAGGCTCCAAATCCTATCTTTTAGAAGAGGAAAGAAACATGTCTAGGGGTTTTCCTCCGTTACTTCTAGCTAAAAAAAAATGGGAAGGATTTTTGAACCGGTTCTGTTTAGAGTAAAAACATGTACACTTTTGATGTTACACACAGCTCTTCCTTGTGCCCAGCCAGAAGACACTGCCGCTCCACCTGCCCATGGAGCAAAACAAGTTGCCCCGCCGGCTTTTTCCATTGCTTTGGCAAATAACTGCATCACATCTAGCGCTTGAAATTAATGGAATACATGGTTTCGCTTGTGATCATCAAGAAGGATTGATGGACCTCGTCAGCATTTCCTTTCTGGATTTTCAAGCCCAGAACAGGAAATTTAGGAGATAATTTCTCCTAGGAGCTGTGGGAAGGGACTGTGGCTTTGTGCTTGAGCACGTGGTTGGCACGTGATAGGTTCCAGGTTCAAGCAACGGCATCCACAGCTAGAAGAAGAAGAAGAAGAAGAGGAAGAAGAAGAGGAAGAGGAAGAGGAAGAAGAAGAAGAAAAAGAAGAAGAAGAAGAAGAAAAAGAAGAAGAGGGGGGGGGGGGGGGGGAGGGGGGAGGAGGAGGAGGAGGAGGAGGAGGAGGAGGAGGAGGAGGAGGAGGAGGAGGAGTTTGGATTTATATCCCCCCTTTCTCTCCTGTAAGGAGACTCAAAGGGGCTTACAATCTCCTTTCCTTTCCCCCTCACAACAAAAACCCTGTGGGATTGGTGGGGCTGAGAGAAGAGCTGTGACTAGCCTAAGGTCACCCAGCTGGTATGTGTTGGAGTGCACAAGCTAATCTAGTTCACCAGATAACGCTCCACAGCTCAAGTGGCAGTGCAGGGAATCAAACCCGGTTCTCCAGATTAGAGTTCACCTGCTCTTAACCACTCCACCACGCTGGACCAGGTAGCAGGTAATGTGAATGGCGTCTGACCCCAGAGAACCATTGCCAGTCTGAGTAGACAATAGCAACCTTGATGAACTGATGGTTAGTTTCAGTATAAGCAGTGGCGTAGCTACCATGGGACAGGGGGCGCATCGCACTGGGCAGGCGCCTGGGGGGACAGCAAAAATGTATTTTTGATATTTTTAGTGTTTTTACTTTGTTGACCGGCATAAGGCAGCTTTGTCTGTCTGAGTGGAATATTGCAAAATCCTCGTTCCATGTGCTCTCTTTTGTTGCCAGCATGTTTATGAACTGCCATTTCCAGGCACACCGGCTTTTAAAGGCAATGCTGCAAATGGGCTCGCATTGCTATAAAATAATTGGCAACCTGATTGCAGCACCTGTATCCAGGAACATTGTGGGAGAAGTGATTAAGAGTCTTCAGGGCATGTCGTATCGCTATGCAAAACGGCAGAAACCTGAATATCGTGTGGGAGACAAAGTTGTCTAAGCTATCTGGTAATTTTAATAAAGCAGTTCTAGGGTGGCAGCAAATGCTCCCTCTCCAATTTGCTCTGAAGCCAGGAAAATGAGAGCCTCCTGCCGGCCCCAGTCAACAACATCTCAAACAACTGTCCCCAAGTTGCTTTCCAGCCCCCTGTCCTTTTATGATCCATAGCCTTGGGTTGCAGAATGACACATTCTTCCCTAGGCTCGCCAACCCCCACGTGGGACCTGGAGAACCTCTGGAATGACAGCTCGCATCCCGACAATACTTGGATAAAGTGGCTGCTTTGGCAGGTGGACCCTAACCCTGAGCCCTTTGGGGGAGGGCGGTATAATAATAATAATAATAATAATAATAATAATAATAATAATAATAAT